>NC_092098.1:53765074-53794964 GCF_045679555.1 Salvelinus alpinus
CATGGGGCCCCAGCTCTCTGTAGCACAGCCTAGCGTAGTCCGCAAACGCCACCACTGTGTCCCTGTCAGACAATACCATTATTCATAGGAAGTATTCATATAATACAATATCAATGAGAACAAGTGTTATAGTGGCGATAGCACAAAACCTGCATTTGTGGTTTTGTGACGTGTGGTACCAACCTGTTGAACCAGCCTCCCGCTGCCTCCATCGGGGCTGGCAGGCTGGAGCGTTGGCGTGTGTGGTGCCACAGGGTGACCATGGACGTGATGTTAGCCTGGTGCAGCTGGCTCGTAAAGCAGCGGTAGTACCTGGAACATAGTGAACATTCCTGTTAGTTCAGTCCGCGTTCTCATCACACTGTTAACCCGATACACTCAGAACTCCATTCCGTGTTTTTACTCATGCACTAGCACCTGGAATGATGGAGACCAGGCAGGCAGTAATTAATCCAGTTGAGTTATGTTTAATAATCAATCAGACCTTTTTCAAACCTCTCCTCAGGCACCTACAGACATTTTACAATTTAGTTGCAACCCTGAACTAGCACACCTGATTAATCTAGTTACAGGTTTGATAACTAGTTGACAAGTTGAATCAGATATTCTACACTGAACAAAAATATAAACACAACATGTAATGTGTTGGTCCCATTTTTCATGAGCTGAAATAAAAGATCCCAGAAGTGTTCCAGACGCACAAAAAGCTTATTTCTCTCAAATTCTGTGCACAAATGTGTTTACATCCCTGTTTGTGAGCATTTCTCCTTTGCCAAGATAATCCATCCACCTGACAGGTGTGGCATATCAAGAAGCTGATTAAACAGCATGATCATTACACAGGTGCACCTTGTGCTGGGGCCCAATAAAAGTCCACTTTAAAATGTGCAGTTTAGCCACACAACAGAATGCCACAGATGTCTCAAGTTTTGAGGGAGCGTGCAATTGGCATGCTGACTGCAGGAATGTCCACCAGAGCTGTTGGCAGACAACTACCGTAAGCCGCCTCCAACATCGTTTCGGGGAATTTGGCAGTACACCCAACCACAGACCACGTGTAACCACGTCAGCCCAGGACCTCCACATCCGGCCTCTTCACCTGCGGGATCATCTGAGACCAACCCCCCGGACTGCTGATGAAACGGAGGAGTTGGTTTTTTGTGTGTGTCTGTAATGAAGCCCTTTTGTGAAAAAATTCAATAATTCTGATTGCGCCCCTGTCAAGTCACGTGATGCAATCCATCGATTAGTACCTAATGAATTCATTTCAAATGACTAATTTCCTTTTATTTTTTTTAATTGTTCAGTACAGTCCTGTAATATTATCAAATAAATGGAATGGCTGGAGGTCTTGAGGAGAGGATTCAAAACGCTGACTACAGTACCCTAGTAAGGTGGTGTTGGGCTGGGTCACGTTACCGCTGGGCACCAGGGAGGACCAGTTGAGAGAGAAGTGGAAGTGGTTGACTCCCACACGACGAATCTCTTCCACCTGAGGGGGTTGGGGAGAGGGTGGGGGAGAGGGAGGGGGGGAGAGGGAGGGGGGGGGGGGGGGAGATTACTTTCACACCATATCGTTGTAATTTGTTTTGTGCATAAACATAGAAAAGATCTCTGACCTGCTGGCGGATGGTGGCGTAGTCGGCGCAGTGCTGTGCCCTGCGGAGCGGCGGGGCCTGGAACCCGTCTAATCTCCTCAGCTCCCCGTTGCCCGTGATGTTCCACACGTACACACTGGGATCTACAAACTGGGTGGGGGTGGTCTCCACCTGGACACACACACGTATATAAACACACACGTACACACTGGGATCTACAAACTGGGTGGGGGTGGTCTCCACCTGGACACACACACGTATATAAACACACACGTACACACTGGGATCTACAAACTGGGTGGGGGTGGTCTCCACCTGGACACACACACACGTATATAAACACACACGTACACACTGGGATCTACAAACTGGGTGGGGGTGGTCTCCACCTGGACACACACACACGTATATAAACACACACGTACACACTGGGATCTACAAACTGGGTGGGGGTGGTCTCCACCTGGACACACACACGTATATAAACACACACGTACACACTGGGATCTACAAACTGGGTGGGGGTGGTCTCCACCTGGACACACACACGTATATAAACACACACGTACACACTGGGATCTACAAACTGGGTGGGGGTGGTCTCCACCTGGACACACACACGTATATAAACACACACGTACACACTGGGATCTACAAACTGGGTGGGGGTGGTCTCCACCTGGACACACACACACACGTATATAAACACACACGTACACATAAACACACAGAGGCACACACACAAACACACAGAGGCACACACACATAAACACACAGAGGCACACACACACACACATATACACACAGAGGCACACACACACACACATAAACACACAGAGGCACACACACACACACACACACACACACACACACACACACACACACACACACACACACACACACACACTGCGGTTGGTCAGGTTTATCCTGATCTGTTCTTTCTTAAGGGCAAAGGTTACCCCGTCACCACGGTAACTTCCAGCTGGCATCTACCCCTGCATCAGCGTGTAAGCAAATATAAACTGTGACTCTGTGTGACTCTGTGTCACACACACACACCAGCACGCAAGAGGAGGCCAATAGGGCCAAACAAATAATGGGTAGCGATTAGGTGTTGTTTTTCTTAGTGAGCAAAGGCTGTTTGTCCATGCGGGTCTTTCTGTTCATTATTAAGAGTAGTAACTATGTTGTAGTCTTCTGCTGACCGGGGTTGAATGTAAGGTGGTATGGTCCGGTATGGTGTCTCGGTAAAATAAATAGTCGGGGGTATTTCGTACCGGTAAAACATGAGCCAATTGCAATAATTAAATAACTAAAATGTCATGAAAACTGTAGGCTAAGGCCTACGCTTTGAAATGCGATGTGGTTCAACGAGAACACATTTTTGCCAAGGCAGAGATGAGTGGCCGACGTGATCGGACGCATAAATTCTGACCTAATGACAACGGCCAAATGTCCTTAGACTTTGTGTAAAAGATGTCTCTTTCTGTTTACAACTCACTTGTTTGGAAGCCGGGGAATATGTTGCGAGGAACGGAGACCGTTTGAAGTGATTTGTTTGACAGTCAGATGAAAACAACACAACCGGTTGTGTTTATGCCACAAAATAAAAGGTAATACAGTGTAAAAGTTAAATGACACATTTTTTTTTACAACTAAACCCACAGAGATTTCAATTGATTTAATAGGGATTTATATTTGTAATTCTATGATTTTAGGCTCATAAAAATGTTTGGCGAAAAACGTTACACACAGGAGGCCCCGATCCGGGTTAGAAATGCTATCGTTCACCCATGCTATTGACCTTAGTAGGTCGTGGGGTCAGAGATGGAATATAACCACAGGGTCGCAGGTTCAAATCCCTCTCATGACCAGGGCCAATTTGTAGAAAATACACCAGTGTTAAATATAATATAATAATGTTTGATAATGTTTAATAATAACCGTTGAGCTGAGGCTTGTATCCAAAGCAACGTAAGGTCACGCCCACATTCCCAGAGAGAAAAGATACTTTTACAGTGACATGTTTTTTCTAAAACAGAAAGTTCAATGTGTAAAATAATGTGTCCCTTTACCACTAGATATTTAACTAGATATTTAACCAGTTATTTAACAAGTTATTTGAGCACACATTAACCCCAGGATGAACTTGGGGCAGTTTCAGGGAGGTTGATATGTAGCTAAATGTTTCCAGGAACAGTCTGCTGCTGTTTGCTGTACTGGCGCCACAGACTGATGCAACCCTCAGTACTGTCATTATATAATACCCCAACCCTCATTATAATACCCCAACCCTCAGTACTGTCATTATATAATACCCCAACCCTCATTATAATACCCCAACCCTCATTATAATACCCCAACCCTCATTATAATAGCCCAACCCTCATTATAATACCCAACCCTCAGTACTGTCATTATATAATACCCCAACCCTCATTGGGGTCCTGGACAACACCCTGTCGTTCTCAACCAACATCAAGGCGGTGGCCCGTTCCTGTAGGTTCATGCTCTACAACATCCGCAGAGTACGACCCTGCCTCACACAGGAAGCGGCGCAGGTCCTAATCCAGGCACTTGTCATCTCCCGTCTGGATTACTGCAACTCGCTGTTGGCTGGGCTCCCTGCCTGTGCCATTAAACCCCTACAACTCATCCAGAACGCCGCAGCCCGTCTGGTGTTCAACCTTCCCAAGTTCTCTCACGTCACCCCGCTCCTCCGCTCTCTCCACTGGCTTCCAGTTGAAGCTCGCATCCGCTACAAGACCATGGTGCTTGCCTACGGAGCTGTGAGGGGAACGGCACCTCAGTACCTCCAGGCTCTGATCAGGCCCTACACCCAAACAAGGGCACTGCGTTCATCCACCTCTGGCCTGCTCGCCTCCCTACCACTGAGGAAGTACAGTTCCCGCTCAGCCCAGTCAAAACTGTTCGCTGCTCTGGCCCCCCAATGGTGGAACAAACTCCCTCACGACGCCAGGACAGCGGAGTCAATCACCACCTTCCGGAGACACCTGAAACCCCACCTCTTTAAGGAATACCTAGGATAGGATAAAGTAATCCTTCTCACTCCCCCCCCCCTTAAAAGATTTAGATGCACTATTGTAAAGTGGCCGTTCCACTGGATGTCATAAGGTGAATGCACCAATTTGTAAGTCGCTCTGGATAAGAGCGTCTGCTAAATGACTTAAATGTAAATTATAATACCCAACCCTCAGTACTGTCATTATAATACCCCAACCCTCATTATAATACCCCAACCCTCATTATAATACCCCAACCCTCATTATAATACCCCAACCCGCATTATAATACCCCAACCCTCATTATAATACCCCAACCCTCATTATAATACCCCAACCCTCATTATAATACCCCAACCCTCATTATAATACCCCAACCCTCATTATAATACCCAACCCTCAGTATAATACCCCAACCCTCATTATAATACCCCAACCCTCATTATAATACCCCAACCCTCATTATAATACCCCAACCCTCAGTATAATACCCCAACCCTCATTATAATACCCCAACCCTCATTATAATACCCCAACCCTCATTATAATACCCCAACCCTCATTATAATACCCCAACCCTCAGTATAATACCCCAACCCTCATTATAATACCCCAACCCTCATTATAAACCCCAACCCTCAGTACTGTCAGTATAATACCCCAACCCTCATTATAATACCCCAACCCTCATTATAATACCCCAACCCTCAGTATAATACCCAACCCTCATTATAATACCCCAACCCTAATTATAATACCCCAACCCTCATTATAATACCCCAACCCTCATTATAATACCCAACCCTCAGTACTGTCATTATAATACCCCAACCCTCATTATAATACCCCAACCCTCAGTATAATACCCCAACCCTCAGAATAATACCCCAACCCTCATTATAATACCCCAACCCTCATTATAATACCCCAACCCTCAGTACTGTCATTATAATACCCCAACCCTCAGTATAATACCCCAACCCTCATTATAATACCCCAACCCTCATTATAATACCCCAACCCTCATTATAATACCCCAACCCTCAGTACTGTCATTATAATACCCCAACCCTCATTATAATACCCCAACCCTCAGTATAATACCCCAACCCTCATTATAATACCCCAACCCTCAGTACTGTCATTATAATACCCCAACCCTCAGTATAATACCCCAACCCTCATTATAATACCCCGCCCTCAGTATAATAACCAACCCTCAGTATAATACCCCAACCCTCATTATAATACCCCAACCCTCATTATAATACCCCAACCCTCAGTATAATACCCCAACCCTCATTATAATACCCCAACCCTCATTATAATACCCCAACCCTCAGTATAATACCCCAACCCTCATTATAATACCCCAACCCTCATTATAATACCCCAACCCTCATTATAATACCCCAACCCTCAGTATAATACCCCAACCCTCAGTATAATACCCCAACCCTCATTATAATACCCCAACCCTCAGTATAATACCCCAACCCTCAGTATAATACCCCAACCCTCATTATAATACCCCAACCCTCATTATAATACCCTAACCCTCATTATAATACCCCAACCCTCATTATAATACCCCAACCCTCATTATAATACCCTAACCCTCATTATAATACCCCAACCCTCATTATAATACCCCAACCCTCATTATAATACCCTAACCCTCATTATAATACCCTAACCCTCAGTATAATACCCCAACCCTCATTATAATACCCCAACCCTCAGTACTGTCATTATAATACCCCAACCCTCAGTATAATACCCCAACCCTCATTATAATACCCCAACCCTCATTATAATACCCCAACCCTCAGTATAATACCCCAACACTCATTATAATACCCCAACCCTCAGTATAATACCCCAACCCTCAGTATAATACCCCAACTCTCAGTATAATACCCCAACCCTCATTATAATACCCCAACCCTCATTATAATACCCCAACCCTCAGTACTGTCATTATAATACCCCAACCCTCATTATAATACCCCAACCCTCATTATAATACCCAACCCTCATTATAATACCCCAACCCTCATTATAATACCCCAACCCTCATTATAATACCCCAACCCTCATTATAATACCCCAACCCTCAGTACTGTCATTATAATACCCTAACCCTCAGTATAATACCCCAACCCTCAGTATAATACCCCAACCCTCATTATAATACCCCAACCCTCAGTATAATACCCCAACCCTCATTATAATACCCCAACCCTCAGTATAATACCCCAACCCTCAGTATAATACCCCAACTCTCAGTATAATACCCCAACCCTCATTATAATACCCTAACCCTCATTATAATACCCCAACCCTCAGTATAATACCCCAACTCTCAGTATAATACCCCAACCCTCATTATAATACCCCAACCCTCAGTACTGTCATTATAATACCCCAACCCTCAGTATAATACCCCAACCCTCATTATAATACCCCAACCCTCATTATAATACCCCAACCCTCAGTATAATACCCCAACCCTCATTATAATACCCCAACCCTCAGTATAATACCCCAACCCTCAGTATAATACCCCAACTCTCAGTATAATACCCCAACCCTCATTATAATACCCTAACCCTCATTATAATACCCCAACCCTCAGTATAATACCCCAACTCTCAGTATAATACCCCAACCCTCATTATAATACCCCAACCCTCATTATAATACCCCAACCCTCAGTACTGTCATTATAATACCCCAACCCTCATTATAATACCCCAACCCTCATTATAATACCCCAACCCTCATTATAATACCCAACCCTCATTATAATACCCCAACCCTCATTATAATACCCCAACCCTCATTATAATACCCCAACCCTCATTATAATACCCCAACCCTCAGTACTGTCATTATAATACCCCAGTTCAGGTAATCAACATACAAGACATCTCAGACAGTGATCAATTGGCTACTGAAACAGGGTATGAGGGGGGGGACAACATGTGGCTGGCATATATGAGATACACAGCACGATCCCTAGCCAAGCAAAACTGTGTCATCTGTGGACATGCACGACCTGTACTGGCTACCCATCCTTTTGCACTTTATTCTGGTGAAGGATGGGAGTGCGTACTAGAAAGATTCTATACCAAAAACACAACCTCCACCCTTTGTAAGACTCTGTCTCTAGTGTTCCCTACTGGTCCACCTAGGAAGGCCCCAATGGGTGTAAAAGCATACGGGGGAAATTATAGTTGTATCTCTAGTATGGGGGATGGGGTAAACTATGGACATCTGCCCAGCAGCGACTGTGGACAGACTCAGAACACAAATGGTACTTGGCCAGGTATGGGACTTTATCAGACACTCGGGGTGGCAGATGTATGGTGGATTTGTGGCCCTAAAAGATTTTTGACCCCCACCTTAAAGGGTAATTGGAGTGGTACCTGTGCATTGACTAGCATTATAGTTCCCCTTACTATTATTGAAGTTACGGCAGAGCAGTTAATGGGGGAAAAAAGGACAGCTGTGCCTAACACTCTGTCTAGACAAAGACGTAATGCACCATGGGATGAGACTACTATACATACCAACATGCTAGGAGTACCACTTGGGGTGCCCCATGAGTTTCAGGCTATTGGACGAAACGATGGACTATGGCATCTCCTCCCTATTATAGGCCCTGCTATAGTGGATGCTAAGCAAACGGCATGGATAAATTACATCTATTATAACCAACAACGATTTGTTAATTACACTCGTGTTGCTTTGACTGGACTGGCTGAACAACTAGAGGCCACATCACAGACAGCGAGGCAAAATAGATTGGCATTGGATATGCTGTTGGCGAGTCAAGGGGGTGTCTGTAAGATGTTCGGGGAACAGTGTTGTACTTTTATCCCAAATGACACTAGTCCAGATGGGAGCATTACCAAGGCCTTGACAGGGTTGCAGAGACTCTCTGTGGAGATGAGGGGTTTCGCTGGAGTGGAGGAGGGAGGTCTGTTCCCGTGGTTCACTGGTCTGTTTGGTAAGTATACTGCCATGTTGGTTACTGGATTTCTGACCCTAGTAGTCGTGTTTCTTGTGCTACTATGTTGCGCTGCTTGCATTTTACCTTGTGCCAAGAGATCTAAATGCAGATGCAGCTAAGGCCTCTGGCATGATGCCCCTGCTTGCAGATAGTGGGGAGGATGCCGAGACCAGTGAACAGAGGGGGTTGACTGAGGATGACCCATGGTTTGCTGTAAAAGAGGTTTATGAATAACACTGTTCTCCCTAAGAAGGTTATAAGTTCCTGGGTGGTAACGAGCCCACCTAGTATATGGAAAAGGGATGACATGTTTATTGTATGTGACACCTTTTTGGTGTCAAACGGGGGAATCAAAAACGTCTATGTTGACACCTTTTTTGGTGTCAAACGGAGGATTGTGGGGTTTTATAAAGGTTTTTTGACATGCTTAACTAACTATAAGCTAGTAGGGCTTCTTATGCATTAAAGTTTGAATTGCTGACTCCTGCATTT
Source organism: Salvelinus alpinus (assembly GCF_045679555.1). Taxonomy (NCBI): domain Eukaryota; kingdom Metazoa; phylum Chordata; class Actinopteri; order Salmoniformes; family Salmonidae; genus Salvelinus; species Salvelinus alpinus. The sequence goes on from NC_092098.1 coordinate 53,774,206, forward strand.
TTCCATTGTTCTCACTTTTACCAGTGCTCAGGGCCCAACCATGAATATCAGCCTGAAATGTGTGTGTGTTAAAAGTAGAGAAGCAACAAATGTATCAGTAGTGTGAAGCTGTACTGTGTGACCGAGACTGTGCTAATCTTAGAGAGACACAGGAGGGGGTGAATCATGAGACTGCTGACTGTGGTGTACAATGGACTATAACCCAATACTATAACAAACGTGATTAGCAACTATATCATATGTGATTGAATAATATAACAAACGTGATTAGCAACTATATCATATGTGATTGAATACTATAACAAACGTGATTAGCAACTGTATTAAATGTGATTGGATGTTGACAAACTGTTGGTCTGGGCGCCTGGGTGTCTGTGTGTGTGTGCTGGAAGTAACAGTTAGCTCAGATAAGAAGCTGGGAAGCTGTAGTTAGCCTTGAGCGAGAACAGTGGACATTGTATAACAGGTGTGAATAGCTCAGACAATATTACAGAGCTGTCTGACCTCAGTCTTTGGGGTGAAGGAGCGTAATCTACACAGCAACAGCGTCGGGACAACAGAGAGCGCAAAGGGGCTAGGACTAGCTTATGTGCCAACATCAACGATAGGCTGGGTAAGTCTAAACCACGCCCAGTCTCTACTCTGACAGGCCGGCTCGGAAGCGGGAACTATCTCTGTCATGAGTATAATATACTATCTTTGTCAGGAACAAATCAGTTCTCTGTCTTATCCTGCGTGATGAAACATTGAACCCGTATATACGGAAATTGTATTTGCCATTTATTAACTTTTGAATTAAACAATTATTTTAACCAAGTTCAGGTGTACTATTGTTCCTATCTCAGTTGAACTTACGCAACCCTAACATACCCCAACCCTCATTATAATACCCCAACCCTCATTATAATACCCCAACCCTCATTATAATACCCCAACCCTCATTATAATACCCCAACCCTCATTATAATACCCCAACCCTCAGTATAATACCCCAACCCTCATTATAATACCCCAACCCTCATTATAATACCCAAACCCTCAGTACTGTCATTATAATACCCCACCCCTCATTATAATACCCAAACCCTCAGTACTGTCATTATAATACCCCACCCCTCATTATAATACCCCAACCCTCAGTATAATACCCCACCCCTCATTATAATACCCAAACCCTCAGTACTGTCATTATAATGCTCCATGTACATTCCACCTTGGGACTTTAGTGCTTGGCCAACCTAACTTTTGCATTTTCTACCCTGGCCCCCTAACAAACCTACACACACACACACACACACACACACACACACACACACACACACACACACACACACACACACACACACACACACACACACACACACACACACACACACACACACACACACACACACACACACACACACACACACACACACACACACACACACACACACACACACACACACACACACACACACACACACACACACACACACACACACACACACACACACACACACACACACACACACACACACACACACACACACACACACACACACACACACACACACACACACACACACACACACACACACACACACACACACACACACACACACACACACACACACACACACCCCCACACACACACACACACACACACACACACACACACACACACACACACACACACACACACACACACACACACACACACACACACACACACACACACACACACACACACACACACACACACACACACACACACACACACACACACACACACACACACACACACACACACACACACACACACACACACACACACACACACACACACACACACACACACACACACACACACACACACACACACACACACACACACACACACACACACACACACACACACACACACACACACACACACACACACACACACACACACACACACACACACACACACACACACACACACACACACACACACACACACACACACACACACACACACACACACACACACACACACACACACACACACACACACACACACACACACACACACACACACACACACACACACACACACACACACACACACACACACACACACACACACACACACACACACACACACACACACACACACACACACACACACACACACACACACACACACACACACACACACACACACACACACACACACACACACACACACACACACACACACACACACACACACACACACACACACACACACACACACACACACACACACACACACACACACACACACACACACACACACACACACACACACACACACACACACACACACACACACACACACACACACACACACACACACACACACACACACACACACACACACACACACACACACACACACACACACACACACACACACACACACACACACACACACACACACACACACACACACACACACACACACACACACACACACACACACACACACACACACACACACACACACACACACACACACACACACACACACACACACACACACACACACACACACACACACACACACACACACACACACACACACACACACACAGACACACACACACACACACACACACACACACACACACACACACACACAGACCTGTATGGAGTTGGCGGACACCCCCCAGGCGAAGTCACAGGGGAAAACTCCCTGAGCTGGTCTGTTCTCAGGCAGCTGGGGGAAACCATTCTTCTGGATCAACTTCCTGTAACCATCGTCATTATCGGCAGCATCATCATCATCATCATCATTACATCATTACTTATTGTATCATCATCACCACCAACATCGTCATAACCAATCGATACAAAAAAAAATGAATCAATACAAAACTGACTTGTAGAAGTTGGCGGAGGTCTTGGGCCTCCTCTTGAGGTTGTGTGTGTTGAAGTCGACGTAGTAGAGGCCTCTGCGTATATCGTACTCTCTGTGCCATTCAAACCCGTCCAGCAGGGACCAGTGGGTGTAGCCAATCACATTCACCCCATCGTACTTGATCGCTACGGCGACAAGTTCAAGTTTAGAAAATATCATCGCGTAACAATATGAAATGAGACGCTAGGTATACTGAACAAAAAATATAAACGCAACATGCAACAATTTCAAAGGTTTTACTGAGTTACAAGGAATTCAGTAATTTGAAATACATTCACTAGGCTCTAACCTATTGATTTCACATGACTGGGAATACAGATACACATAGTTTTGATGTCTTCACTACTATTCTAGAATGTAGAAAATAGTAAAAAATAAAGAAAAACACTTGAATGAGTAGGTGTGTCCAAACCTTTGACCGGTAGTGTGTGTGTGTATATATATATATATAAAAAATTGGGGGGGGGGGGGGTTAAAAAGTGCTCAGCATATGTGGGAACTCCTTCAAGACTGATGGAAAAGCATTCTGTATGAATGTGACCAAGGTGACTACCTCATGAAGCTGGTTGAGAGAATGTCAAGACTGTGCAAAGCTGTCATCAAGGCAAAGGGTGGCTACTTTGAAGAATCTCAAATATAAAATATATTTTGATTTGTTTAACACTTTTCTTGGTTACTACATGATTCCATATGTGTTATTTAATAGTTTTTAAATAGTTTTGATGTCTTCACTATTATTCTACAATGTAGAAAATAGTAAAAAAATTAAGAAAAACCCTTGAATGAGTAGGTGTGTCTAAACCTTTGACCGGTAGTGTGTATATATATGGTCGTCACCAGCAGGGATGGGTAAAGATTACAAGAGGTACTGGTGCATGTCGGTCTAGATGATTTATGGGTTGATCATATTAAAATATTAAAGCAATCGCCTGTCTATGAACCAGCGACTAGCTGCATTCTATTATCAAGACAGCTGCTGGAAACTCTTAACTGGTGTCAGCGATTGGGTGCAGAGATGTAGCGGAGTCAGGCGCAGGACACAGGATTGAGCAAAACAACTGAGTTTACTCACAAAAAAAGGCAAGCGATATTCCAATAAGGAAAATACATTCAGAATAACACCTACACGAACCACTAAGACACCAACAATCACGGACAGAACAGAAAGGTATGCCAGAGGGTTAAATAAGGAACATGATATGGGAATTGAAACCAGGTGTGTGTAAAACAGACAAAACAAAATGAAAATGAAACATGGATCGGTGGTGACTAGAAGGTCGGTGACGTCGACCGCCGAACACCACCCGAACAAGGAGAGGGACCGACTTTGGCGGAAGTCGTGACAACTGGTTAGGACAGGTTAGGTTAGGACAGGTTACGACAGGTTAGGACAGCTCGTGAAGTCTTCTAAATACCTGTCCATTTAGGTGGTACGTTTATGACTAAAGAGGTTTCTTAAATATCTTTTATTTTTTTTGACCATCAGAGTAGGAATAAACGTCTCTATTCTCAACACTTCTGACCAAGATTCAACACTGAGATACCGTGTGGGTACGGCGCCCCGGGGCTAACACAACTGATTCAACACTGAGATACCGTGTGGGTACGGCGCCCCGGGGCTAACACGACTGATTCAACACTGAGATACCGTGTGGGTACGGCGCCCCGGGGCTAACACAACTGATTCAACACTGAGATACCGTGTGGGTACGGCGCCCCGGGGCTAACACGACTGATTCAACACTGAGATACCGTGTGGGTACGGCGCCCCGGAGCTAACACGACTGATTCAACACTGAGATACCGTGTGGGTACGGCTCCCCGGAGCTAACACGACTGATTAAACTTTGTCAGGTATTCAATCAAGCCCTTGACCAGGTGATCAGGTGAGCTAGTTCAGGGCTAAATTGTGAAACGCCTGGGGGTCACGGAGGAGATATATGAGATCTAGAAAGGGGGTTATTTTGGGGGGTTAAAAGTTTAGTTTCAGAGAGAGGGGGTGGGGGAGGAGAAAGAGGGATGGGTGGATATAGAGAGATAGAGAAGGAGAACGAGAGGACCCTGGTCTAAAGTAGAGAGATAGAGAAGGAGAACGAGAGGACCCTGGCCTAAAGTAGAGAGACAGAGAAGGAGAACGAGAGGACCCTGGTCTAAAGTAGAGAGACAGAGAAGGAGAACGAGAGGACCCTGGTCTAAAGTAGAGGGACAGAGAAGGAGAACGAGAGGACCCTGGTCTAAAGTAGAGAGATAGGAAAGGAGAACGAGAGGACCCTGGCCTAAAGTAGAGAGACAGAGAAGGAGAACGAGAGGACCCTGGTCTAAAGTAGAGGGACAGAGAAGGAGAACGAGAGGACCCTGGTCTAAAGTAGAGAGACAGAGAAGGAGAAGGAGAGGACCCTGGTCTAAAGTAGAGGGACAGAGAAGGAGAACGAGAGGACCCTGGTCTAAAGTAGAGGGACAGAGAAGGAGAACGAGAGGACCCTGGTCTAAAGTAGAGGGACAGAGAACGAGAGGACCCTGGTCTAAAGTAGAGGGACAGAGAAGGAGAACGAGAGGACCCTGGTCTAAAGTAGAGGGACAGAGAAGGAGAACGAGAGGACCCTGGTCTAAAGTAGAGGGACAGAGAACGAGAGGACCCTGGTCTAAAGTAGTGGGACAGAGAAGGAGAACGAGAGGACCCTGGTCTAAAGTAGAGAGATAGGAAAGGAGAACGAGAGGACCCTGGCCTAAAGTAGAGAGACAGAGAAGGAGAACGAGAGGACCCTGGTCTAAAGTAGAGGAACAGAGAAGGAGAACGAGAGGACCCTGGTCTAAAGTAGAGAGACAGAGAAGGAGAAGGAGAGGACCCTGGTCTAAAGTAGAGGGACAGAGAAGGAGAACGAGAGGACCCTGGTCTAAAGTAGAGGGACAGAGAAGGAGAACGAGAGGACCCTGGTCTAAAGTAGAGGGACAGAGAACGAGAGGACCCTGGTCTAAAGTAGAGGGACAGAGAAGGAGAACGAGAGGACCCTGGTCTAAAGTAGAGGGACAGAGAAGGAGAACGAGAGGACCCTGGTCTAAAGTAGAGGGACAGAGAACGAGAGGACCCTGGTCTAAAGTAGTGGGACAGAGAAGGAGAACGAGAGGACCCTGGTCTAAAGTAGAGGGACAGAGAAGGAGAACGAGAGGACCCTGGTCTAAAGTAGAGGGACAGAGAAGGAGAACGTGAGGACCCTGGTCTAAAGTAGAGGGACAGAGAAGGAGAACGAGAGGACCCTGGTCTAAAGTAGTGGGACAGAGAAGGAGAACGAGAGGACCCTGGTCTAAAGTAGAGGGACAGAGAAGGAGAACGAGAGGACCCTGGTCTAAAGTAGAGGGACAGAGAAGGAGAACGAGGGGACCCTGCTCTAAAGTAGTGGGACAGAGAAGGAGAACGAGAGGACCCTGGTCTAAAGTAGTGGGACAGAGAAGGAGAACGAGAGGACCCTGGTCTAAAGTAGAGGGACAGAGAAGGAGAACGAGAGGACCCTGGTCTAAAGTAGAGGGACAGAGAAGGAGAACGTGAGGACCCTGGTCTAAAGTAGAGGGACAGAGAAGGAGAACGAGAGGACCCTGGTCTAAAGTAGTGGGACAGAGAAGGAGAACGAGAGGACCCTGGTCTAAAGTAGAGGGACAGAGAAGGAGAACGAGAGGACCCTGGTCTAAAGTAGAGGGACAGAGAAGGAGAACGAGGGGACCCTGCTCTAAAGTAGAGGGACAGAGAAGGAGAACGAGAGGACCCTGGTCTAAAGTAGAGGGACAGAGAAGGAGAACGAGAGGACCCTGGTCTAAAGTAGAGGGACAGAGAAGGAGAACGAGGGGACCCTGCTCTAAAGTAGTGGGACAGAGAAGGAGAACGAGGGGACCCTGCTCTAAAGTAGTGGGACAGAGAAGGAGAAGGAGAGGACCCTGGTCTAAAGTAGAGGGACAGAGAAGGAGAACGAGAGGACCCTGGTCTAAAGTAGAGGGACAGAGAAGGAGAACGAGAGGACCCTGGTCTAAAGTAGAGGGACAGAGAAGGAGAACGAGGGGACCCTGGTCTAAAGTAGAGGGACAGAGAAGGAGAACGAGAGGACCCTGGTCTAAAGTAGTGGGACAGAGAAGGAGAACGAGAGGACCCTGGTCTAAAGTAGTGGGACAGAGAAGGAGAAGGAGAGGACCCTGGTCTAAAGTAGAGAGACAGAGAAGGAGAAGGAGAGGACCCTGGTCTAAAGTAGAGAGACAGAGAAGGAGAAGGAGAGGACCCTGGTCTAAAGTAGAGGGACAGAGAAGGAGAACGAGAGGACCCTGGTCTAAAGTAGAGGGACAGAGAAGGAGAAGGAGAGGACCCTGGTCTAAAGTAGAGGGACAGAGAAGGAGAAGGAGAGGACCCTGGTCTAAAGTAGAGCACGATATAGACTGAGCACAGAGTTCATGATCTAAACCGTACGTAGTGTGTGTAACAACCATGGCTACTCACATTTCAGTGTCTCCATAATGAACCTCTTGAGGTAGTACATGTTCTTAGAGTCCTCTGTCTTGATGTCTCCCTGGACAAACCTGATGATATGGAGGAATTACAGCTTTTACTACAGGTCACAACATACTACAGGTCATAACATACTACAGGTCATAACAGACACTACATGTCATAACAGAGACTACAGGTCACAACATACTACAGGTCACAACATACTACAGGTCATAACATACAGGTCATAACAGACACTACATGTCATAACAGAGACTACAGGTCATAACAGAGACTACAGTTCATAACAGAGACTACAGTTCATAACAGACTACAGTTCACAACAGACTACAGTTCATAACAGACTACAGTTCATAACAGACTACAGTTCATAACAGACTACAGTTCATAACAGACTACAGTTTATAACAGACTACAGTTCATAACAGACTACAGTTCATAACAGACTACAGTTCATAACAGACTACAGTTTATAACAGACTACAGTTCATAACAGACTACAGTTTATAACAGACTACAGTTCATAACAGAATACAGTTTATAACAGACTACAGTTCATAACAGACTACAGTTCATAACAGACTACAGTTCATAACAGACTACAGTTCATAACAGACTACAGTTCATAACAGACTACAGTTCATAACAGACTACAGTTCATAACAGACTACAGTTCATAACAGACTACAGTTCATAACAGACTACAGTTCATAACAGAGACTACAGTTCATAACAGAGACTACAGTTCATAACAGACTACAGTTCATAACAGAGACTACAGTTCATAACAGACTACAGTTCATAACAGACTACAGTTCATAACAGAGACTACAGTTCATAACAGACTACAGTTCATAACAGAATACAGTTCATAACAGAGACTACAGTTCATAACAGACTACAGTTTATAACAGAGACTACAGTTTATAACATAGACTACAGTTTATAACATAGACTACAGTTCATAACAGACTACAGTTCATAACAGACTACAGTTCATAACAGACTACAGTTCATAACAGACTACAGTTCATAACAGACTACAGTTCATAACAGACTACAGTTTATAACAGACTACAGTTCATAAGACTACAGTTTATAACAGACTACAGTTCATAACAGAGACTACAGTTCATAACAGACTACAGTTCATAACAGACTACAGTTCATAACAGACTACAGTTCATAACAGACTACAGTTTATAACAGAGACTACAGTTTATAACAGACTACAGTTCATAACAGACTACAGTTCATAACAGACTACAGTTCATAACAGACTACAGTTCATAACAGAGACTACAGTTCATAACAGAGACTACAGTTCATAACAGACTACAGTTCATAACAGAGACTACAGTTCATAACAGACTACAGTTCATAACAGACTACAGTTCATAACAGAGACCACAGTTCATAACAGACTACAGTTCATAACAGAATACAGTTCATAACAGAGACTACAGTTCATAACAGACTACAGTTTATAACAGAGACTACAGTTTATAACATAGACTACAGTTTATAACATAGACTACAGTTCATAACAGACTACAGTTCATAACAGACTACAGTTCATAACAGACTACAGTTCATAACAGAGACTACAGTTCATAACAGACTACAGTTCATAACAGACTACAGTTTATAACAGACTACAGTTTATAACAGACTACAGTTCATAACAGAGACTACAGTTCATAACAGAGACTACAGGTCATAACAGAGACTACAGGTCATAACAGACTACAGTTCATAACAGACTACAGGTCATAACAGACTACAGTTCATAACAGACTACAGTTTATAACAGACTACAGTTCATAACAGAGACTACAGTTCATAACAGAGACTACAGGTCATAACAGAGACTACAGGTCATAACAGACTACAGTTCATAACAGACTACAGGTCATAACAGACTACAGTTCATAACAGACTACAGGTCATAACAGAATACAGTTCATAACAGAGACTACAGTTCATAACAGACTACAGTTCATAACAGACTACAGTTCATAACAGAGACTACAGTTCATAACATAGACTACAGTTCATAACATAGACTACAGTTCATAACAGACTACAGGTCATAACAGACTACAGTTCATAACAGAGACTACAGTTTATAACATAGACTACAGTTTATAACATAGACTACAGTTCATAACAGACTACAGGTCATAACAGACTACAGTTCATAACAGAGACTACAGTTCATAACATAGACTACAGTTCATAACAGACTACAGTTCATAACAGACTACAGTTCATAACAGAGACTACAGTTCATAACAGAGACTACAGTTCATAACATAGACTACAGTTTATAACATAGACTACAGTTCATAACAGACTACAGTTCATAACATAGACTACAGTTTATAACATAGACTACAGTTCATAACAGACTACAGTTCATAACATAGACTACAGTTCATAACATAGACTACAGTTCATAACAGACTACAGTTCATAACAGAGACTACAGTTCATAACAGACTACAGTTCATAACAGACTACAGTTCATAACACAAAAAATATATATTTTTAATTCCCTCATCAATATACAGTACACACAACACCCCATAATGACAAAGCAAAAACAGGTTTTTAGAAATGTTTGAAAATCCACAGGTGGACTCTAATCAAGTTGTAAAACATCTCAAGGATGTCAAGGATACCTGCCACCTAACCACTAGGCCGGCAGGTAGTCTAGTGGTTAGAGTGTAGGGCCGGCAGGTAGTCTAGTGGTTAGAGTGTAGGGCCGGCAGGTAGTCTAGTGGTTAGAGTGTAGGGCCGGCAGGTAGTCTAGTGGTTAGAGTGTAGGGCCGGCAGATAGTCTAGTGGTTAGAGTGTAGGGCCGGCAGGTAGTCTAGTGGTTAGAGTGTAGGGCCGGCAGATAGTCTAGTGGTTAGAGTGTAGGGCCGGCAGGTAGTCTAGTGGTTAGAGTGTAGGGCCGGCAGATAGTCTAGTGGTTAGAGTGTAGGGCCGGCAGGTAGTCTAGTGGTTAGAGTGTAGGGCCGGCAGATAGTCTAGTGGTTAGAGTGTAGGGCCGGCAGGTAGTCTAGTGGTTAGAGTGTAGGGCCGGCAGATAGTCTAGTGGTTAGAGTGTAGGGCCGGCAGGTAGTCTAGTGGTTAGAGTGTAGGGCCGGCAGATAGTCTAGTGGTTAGAGTGTAGGGCCGGCAGGTAGTCTAGTGGTTAGAGTGTAGGGCCGGCAGATAGTCTAGTGGTTAGAGTGTAGGGCCGGCAGGTAGTCTAGTGGTTAGAGTGTAGGGCCGGCAGGTAGTCTAGTGGTTAGAGTGTAGGGCCGGCAGGTAGTCTAGTGGTTAGAGTGTAGGGCCGGCAGGTAGTCTAGTGGTTAGAGTGTAGGGCCGGCAGGTAGCCTAGTGGTTAGAGTGTAGGGCCGGCAGGTAGTCTAGTGGTTAGAGTGTAGGGCCGGCAGGTAGCCTAGTGGTTAGAGTGTAGGGCCGGCAGATAGTCTAGTGGTTAGAGTGTAGGGCCGGCAGGTAGCCTAGTGGTTAGAGTGTAGGGCCGGCAGATAGTCTAGTGGTTAGAGTGTAGGGCCGGCAGGTAGTCTAGTGGTTAGAGTGTAGGGCCGGCAGATAGTCTAGTGGTTAGAGTGTAGGGCCGGCAGGTAGTCTAGTGGTTAGAGTGTAGGGCCGGCAGGTAGTCTAGTGGTTAGAGTGTAGGGCCGGCAGGTAGCCTAGTGGTTAGAGTGTAGGGCCGGCAGGTAGCCTAGTGGTTAGAGTGTAGGGCCGGCAGGTAGTCTAGTGGTTAGAGTGTAGGGCCGGCAGGTAGCCTAGTGGTTAGAGTGTAGGGCCGGCAGGTAGTCTAGTGGTTAGAGTGTAGGGCCGGCAGGTAGACTAGTGGTTAGAGTGTAGGGCCGGCAGGTAGCCTAGTGGTTAGAGTGTAGGGCCGGCAGGTAGTCTAGTGGTTAGAGTGTAGGGCCGGCAGGTAGCCTAGTGGTTAGAGTGTAGGGCCGGCAGGTAGTCTAGTGGTTAGAGTGTAGGGCCGGCAGGTAGCCTAGTGGTTAGAGTGTAGGGCCGGCAGGTAGTCTAGTGGTTAGAGTGTAGGGCCGGCAGGTAGCCTAGTGGTTAGAGTGTAGGGCCGGCAGGTAGTCTAGTGGTTAGAGTGTAGGGCCGGCAGATAGTCTAGTGGTTAGAGTGTAGGGCCGGCAGGTAGTCTAGTGGTTAGAGTGTAGGGCCGGCAGATAGTCTAGTGGTTAGAGTGTAGGGCCGGCAGGTAGTCTAGTGGTTAGAGTGTAGGGCCGGCAGGTAGTCTAGTGGTTAGAGTGTAGGGCCGGCAGGTAGCCTAGTGGTTAGAGTGTAGGGCCGGCAGATAGTCTAGTGGTTAGAGTGTAGGGCCGGCAGGTAGTCTAGTGGTTAGAGTGTAGGGCCGGCAGGTAGTCTAGTGGTTAGAGTGTAGGGCCGGCAGGTAGTCTAGTGGTTAGAGTGTAGGGCCGGCAGGTAGTCTAGTGGTTAGAGTGTAGGGCCGGCAGGTAGCCTAGTGGTTAGAGTGTAGGGCCGGCAGGTAGCCTAGTGGTTAGAGTGTAGGGCCGGCAGGTAGTCTAGTGGTTAGAGTGTAGGGCCGGCAGGTAGCCTAGTGGTTAGAGTGTAGGGCCGGCAGGTAGTCTAGTGGTTAGAGTGTAGGGCCGGCAGGTAGCCTAGTGGTTAGAGTGTAGGGCCGGCAGGTAGCCTAGTGGTTAGAGTGTAGGGCCGGCAGGTAGTCTAGTGGTTAGAGTGTAGGGCCGGCAGGTAGCCTAGTGGTTAGAGTGTAGGGCCGGCAGGTAGTCTAGTGGTTAGAGTGTAGGGCCGGCAGGTAGCCTAGTGGTTAGAGTGTAGGGCCGGCAGGTAGCCTAGTGGTTAGAGTGTAGGGCCGGCAGATAGTCTAGTGGTTAGAGTGTAGGGCCGGCAGGTAGTCTAGTGGTTAGAGTGTAGGGCCGGCAGGTAGTCTAGTGGTTAGAGTGTAGGGCCGGCAGGTAGTCTAGTGGTTAGAGTGTAGGGCCGGCAGGTAGCCTAGTGGTTAGAGTGTAGGGCCGGCAGGTAGTCTAGTGGTTAGAGTGTAGGGCCGGCAGGTAGTCTAGTGGTTAGAGTGTAGGGCCGGCAGATAGTCTAGTGGTTAGAGTGTAGGGCCGGCAGGTAGTCTAGTGGTTAGAGTGTAGGGCCGGCAGGTAGTCTAGTGGTTAGAGTGTAGGGCCGGCAGGTAGTCTAGTGGTTAGAGTGTAGGGCCGGCAGGTAGTCTAGTGGTTAGAGTGTAGGGCCGGCAGGTAGCCTAGTGGTTAGAGTGTAGGGCCGGCAGGTAGCCTAGTGGTTAGAGTGTAGGGCCGGCAGGTAGTCTAGTGGTTAGAGTGTAGGGCCGGCAGGTAGCCTAGTGGTTAGAGTGTAGGGCCGGCAGGTAGTCTAGTGGTTAGAGTGTAGGGCCGGCAGGTAGCCTAGTGGTTAGAGTGTAGGGCCGGCAGGTAGCCTAGTGGTTAGAGTGTAGGGCCGGCAGGTAGTCTAGTGGTTAGAGTGTAGGGCCGGCAGGTAGCCTAGTGGTTAGAGTGTAGGGCCGGCAGGTAGTCTAGTGGTTAGAGTGTAGGGCCGGCAGGTAGCCTAGTGGTTAGAGTGTAGGGCCGGCAGGTAGCCTAGTGGTTAGAGTGTAGGGCCGGCAGGTAGTCTAGTGGTTAGAGTGTAGGGCCGGCAGGTAGCCTAGTGGTTAGAGTGTAGGGCCGGCAGGTAGCCTAGTGGTTAGAGTGTAGGGCCGGCAGGTAGTCTAGTGGTTAGAGTGTAGGGGGGGCAGATAGTCTAGTGGTTAGAGTGTAGGGCCGGCAGGTAGCCTAGTGGTTAGAGTGTAGGGCCGGCAGGTAGCCTAGTGGTTAGAGTGTAGGGCCGGCAGATAGTCTAGTGGTTAGAGTGTAGGGCCGGCAGGTAGCCTAGTGGTTAGAGTGTAGGGCCGGCAGATAGTCTAGTGGTTAGAGTGTAGGGCCGGCAGGTAGCCTAGTGGTTAGAGTGTAGGGCCGGCAGGTAGCCTAGTGGTTAGAGTGTAGGGCCGGCAGGTAGTCTAGTGGTTAGAGTGTAGGGCCGGCAGGTAGTCTAGTGGTTAGAGTGTAGGGCCGGCAGGTAGCCTAGTGGTTAGAGTGTAGGGCCGGCAGGTAGCCTAGTGGTTAGAGTGTAGGGCCGGCAGGTAGTCTAGTGGTTAGAGTGTAGGGCCGGCAGGTAGTCTAGTGGTTAGAGTGTAGGGCCGGCAGATAGTCTAGTGGTTAGAGTGTAGGGCCGGCAGGTAGTCTAGTGGTTAGAGTGTAGGGCCGGCAGGTAGCCTAGTGGTTAGAGTGTAGGGCCGGCAGGTAGCCTAGTGGTTAGAGTGTAGGGCCGGCAGGTAGTCTAGTGGTTAGAGTGTAGGGGGGGCAGATAGTCTAGTGGTTAGAGTGTAGGGCCGGCAGGTAGCCTAGTGGTTAGAGTGTAGGGCCGGCAGGTAGCCTAGTGGTTAGAGTGTAGGGCCGGCAGATAGTCTAGTGGTTAGAGTGTAGGGCCGGCAGGTAGCCTAGTGGTTAGAGTGTAGGGCCGGCAGATAGTCTAGTGGTTAGAGTGTAGGGCCGGCAGGTAGCCTAGTGGTTAGAGTGTAGGGCCGGCAGGTAGCCTAGTGGTTAGAGTGTAGGGCCGGCAGGTAGTCTAGTGGTTAGAGTGTAGGGCCGGCAGGTAGCCTAGTGGTTAGAGTGTAGGGCCGGCAGGTAGCCTAGTGGTTAGAGTGTAGGGCCGGCAGGTAGTCTAGTGGTTAGAGTGTAGGGCCGGCAGGTAGTCTAGTGGTTAGAGTGTAGGGCCGGCAGATAGTCTAGTGGTTAGAGTGTAGGGCCGGCAGGTAGTCTAGTGGTTAGAGTGTAGGGCCGGCAGGTAGTCTAGTGGTTAGAGTGTAGGGCCGGCAGGTAGCCTAGTGGTTAGAGTGTAGGGCCGGCAGGTAGCCTAGTGGTTAGAGTGTAGGGCCGGCAGGTAGTCTAGTGGTTAGAGTGTAGGGCCGGCAGGTAGCCTAGTGGTTAGAGTGTAGGGCCGGCAGGTAGCCTAGTGGTTAGAGTGTAGGGCCGGCAGGTAGTCTAGTGGTTAGAGTGTAGGGGGGGCAGATAGTCTAGTGGTTAGAGTGTAGGGCCGGCAGGTAGCCTAGTGGTTAGAGTGTAGGGCCGGCAGGTAGCCTAGTGGTTAGAGTGTAGGGCCGGCAGATAGTCTAGTGGTTAGAGTGTAGGGCCGGCAGGTAGCCTAGTGGTTAGAGTGTAGGGCCGGCAGGTAGCCTAGTGGTTAGAGTGTAGGGCCGGCAGGTAGTCTAGTGGTTAGAGTGTAGGGCCGGCAGGTAGCCTAGTGGTTAGAGTGTAGGGCCGGCAGGTAGCCTAGTGGTTAGAGTGTAGGGCCGGCAGGTAGTCTAGTGGTTAGAGTGTAGGGGGGGCAGATAGTCTAGTGGTTAGAGTGTAGGGCCGGCAGGTAGCCTAGTGGTTAGAGTGTAGGGCCGGCAGGTAGTCTAGTGGTTAGAGTGTAGGGCCGGCAGGTAGTCTAGTGGTTAGAGTGTAGGGCCGGCAGGTAGTCTAGTGGTTAGAGTGTAGGGCCGGCAGGTAGTCTAGTGGTTAGAGTGTAGGGGGGGCAGATAGTCTAGTGGTTAGAGTGTAGGGCCGGCAGGTAGTCTAGTGGTTAGAGTGTAGGGGCGGCAGGTAGTCTAGTGGTTAGAGTGTAGGGCCGGCAGGTAGTCTAGTGGTTAGAGTGTAGGGCCGGCAGGTAGTCTAGTGGTTAGAGTGTAGGGCCGGCAGGTAGTCTAGTGGTTAGAGTGTAGGGCCGGCAGGTAGTCTAGTGGTTAGAGTGTAGGGCCGGCAGGTAGCCTAGTGGTTAGAGTGTAGGGCCGGCAGGTAGTCTAGTGGTTAGAGTGTAGGGCCGGCAGGTAGTCTAGTGGTTAGAGTGTAGGGGGGGCAGATAGTCTAGTGGTTAGAGTGTAGGGCCGGCAGGTAGTCTAGTGGTTAGAGTGTAGGGGCGGCAGGTAGTCTAGTGGTTAGAGTGTAGGGCCGGCAGGTAGTCTAGTGGTTAGAGTGTAGGGCCGGCAGGTAGTCTAGTGGTTAGAGTGTAGGGCCGGCAGGTAGTCTAGTGGTTAGAGTGTAGGGCCGGCAGGTAGTCTAGTGGTTAGAGTGTAGGGCCGGCAGGTAGTCTAGTGGTTAGAGTGTAGGGGGGGCAGATAGTCTAGTGGTTAGAGTGTAGGGCCGGCAGGTAGTCTAGTGGTTAGAGTGTAGGGGCGGCAGGTAGTCTAGTGGTTAGAGTGTAGGGCCGGCAGGTAGTCTAGTGGTTAGAGTGTAGGGCCGGCAGGTAGTCTAGTGGTTAGAGTGTAGGGCCGGCAGGTAGTCTAGTGGTTAGAGTGTAGGGCCGGCAGGTAGTCTAGTGGTTAGAGTGTAGGGCCGGCAGGTAGTCTAGTGGTTAGAGTGTAGGGCCGGCAGGTAGTCTAGTGGTTAGAGTGTAGGGCCGGCAGGTAGTCTAGTGGTTAGAGTGTAGGGCCGGCAGGTAGTCTAGTGGTTAGAGTGTAGGGGCGGCAGGTAGTCTAGTGGTTAGAGTGTAGGGCCGGCAGGTAGCCTAGTGGTTAGAGTGTAGGGCCGGCAGGTAGTCTAGTGGTTAGAGTGTAGGGGCGGCAGATAGTCTAGTGGTTAGAGTGTAGGGCCGGCAGGTAGTCTAGTGGTTAGAGTGTAGGGGCGGCAGGTAGTCTAGTGGTTAGAGTGTAGGGCCGGCAGGTAGTCTAGTGGTTAGAGTGTAGGGCCGGCAGGTAGTCTAGTGGTTAGAGTGTAGGGCCGGCAGGTAGTCTAGTGGTTAGAGTGTAGGGCCGGCAGGTAGTCTAGTGGTTAGAGTGTAGGGCCGGCAGGTAGTCTAGTGGTTAGAGTGTAGGGCCGGCAGGTAGTCTAGTGGTTAGAGTGTAGGGGCGGCAGGTAGTCTAGTGGTTAGAGTGTAGGGCCGGCAGGTAGTCTAGTGGTTAGAGTGTAGGGGGGGCAGATAGTCTAGTGGTTAGAGTGTAGGGCCGGCAGGTAGTCTAGTGGTTAGAGTGTAGGGGCGGCAGGTAGTCTAGTGGTTAGAGTGTAGGGCCGGCAGGTAGTCTAGTGGTTAGAGTGTAGGGCCGGCAGGTAGTCTAGTGGTTAGAGTGTAGGGCCGGCAGGTAGTCTAGTGGTTAGAGTGTAGGGCCGGCAGGTAGTCTAGTGGTTAGAGTGTAGGGCCGGCAGGTAGTCTAGTGGTTAGAGTGTAGGGCCGGCAGGTAGTCTAGTGGTTAGAGTGTAGGGCCGGCAGGTAGTCTAGTGGTTAGAGTGTAGGGCCGGCAGATAGTCTAGTGGTTAGAGTGTAGGGCCGGCAGGTAGTCTAGTGGTTAGAGTGTAGGGCCGGCAGGTAGCCTAGTGGTTAGAGTGTAGGGCCGGCAGGTAGCCTAGTGGTTAGAGTGTAGGGCCGGCAGGTAGTCTAGTGGTTAGAGTGTAGGGCCGGCAGGTAGCCTAGTGGTTAGAGTGTAGGGCCGGCAGGTAGCCTAGTGGTTAGAGTGTAGGGCCGGCAGGTAGCCTAGTGGTTAGAGTGTAGGGCCGGCAGATAGTCTAGTGGTTAGAGTGTAGGGCCGGCAGATAGTCTAGTGGTTAGAGTGTAGGGCCGGCAGATAGTCTAGTGGTTAGAGTGTAGGGCCGGCAGGTAGTCTAGTGGTTAGAGTGTAGGGCCGGCAGGTAGCCTAGTGGTTAGAGTGTAGGGCCGGCAGGTAGCCTAGTGGTTAGAGTGTAGGGCCGGCAGGTAGTCTAGTGGTTAGAGTGTAGGGGGGGCAGATAGTCTAGTGGTTAGAGTGTAGGGCCGGCAGGTAGCCTAGTGGTTAGAGTGTAGGGCCGGCAGGTAGCCTAGTGGTTAGAGTGTAGGGCCGGCAGATAGTCTAGTGGTTAGAGTGTAGGGCCGGCAGGTAGCCTAGTGGTTAGAGTGTAGGGCCGGCAGATAGTCTAGTGGTTAGAGTGTAGGGCCGGCAGGTAGCCTAGTGGTTAGAGTGTAGGGCCGGCAGGTAGCCTAGTGGTTAGAGTGTAGGGCCGGCAGGTAGTCTAGTGGTTAGAGTGTAGGGCCGGCAGGTAGCCTAGTGGTTAGAGTGTAGGGCCGGCAGGTAGTCTAGTGGTTAGAGTGTAGGGCCGGCAGGTAGCCTAGTGGTTAGAGTGTAGGGCCGGCAGGTAGTCTAGTGGTTAGAGTGTAGGGCCGGCAGGTAGCCTAGTGGTTAGAGTGTAGGGCCGGCAGGTAGCCTAGTGGTTAGAGTGTAGGGCCGGCAGGTAGTCTAGTGGTTAGAGTGTAGGGCCGGCAGGTAGCCTAGTGGTTAGAGTGTAGGGCCGGCAGGTAGCCTAGTGGTTAGAGTGTAGGGCCGGCAGGTAGTCTAGTGGTTAGAGTGTAGGGGGGGCAGATAGTCTAGTGGTTAGAGTGTAGGGCCGGCAGGTAGCCTAGTGGTTAGAGTGTAGGGCCGGCAGGTAGTCTAGTGGTTAGAGTGTAGGGCCGGCAGGTAGTCTAGTGGTTAGAGTGTAGGGCCGGCAGGTAGTCTAGTGGTTAGAGTGTAGGGCCGGCAGGTAGTCTAGTGGTTAGAGTGTAGGGGGGGCAGATAGTCTAGTGGTTAGAGTGTAGGGCCGGCAGGTAGTCTAGTGGTTAGAGTGTAGGGGCGGCAGGTAGTCTAGTGGTTAGAGTGTAGGGCCGGCAGGTAGTCTAGTGGTTAGAGTGTAGGGCCGGCAGGTAGTCTAGTGGTTAGAGTGTAGGGCCGGCAGGTAGTCTAGTGGTTAGAGTGTAGGGCCGGCAGGTAGTCTAGTGGTTAGAGTGTAGGGCCGGCAGGTAGCCTAGTGGTTAGAGTGTAGGGCCGGCAGGTAGTCTAGTGGTTAGAGTGTAGGGCCGGCAGGTAGTCTAGTGGTTAGAGTGTAGGGGGGGCAGATAGTCTAGTGGTTAGAGTGTAGGGCCGGCAGGTAGTCTAGTGGTTAGAGTGTAGGGGCGGCAGGTAGTCTAGTGGTTAGAGTGTAGGGCCGGCAGGTAGTCTAGTGGTTAGAGTGTAGGGCCGGCAGGTAGTCTAGTGGTTAGAGTGTAGGGGCGGCAGGTAGTCTAGTGGTTAGAGTGTAGGGCCGGCAGGTAGTCTAGTGGTTAGAGTGTAGGGCCGGCAGGTAGTCTAGTGGTTAGAGTGTAGGGCCGGCAGGTAGTCTAGTGGTTAGAGTGTAGGGCCGGCAGGTAGTCTAGTGGTTAGAGTGTAGGGCCGGCAGGTAGTCTAGTGGTTAGAGTGTAGGGGCGGCAGGTAGTCTAGTGGTTAGAGTGTAGGGCCGGCAGGTAGCCTAGTGGTTAGAGTGTAGGGCCGGCAGGTAGTCTAGTGGTTAGAGTGTAGGGGCGGCAGATAGTCTAGTGGTTAGAGTGTAGGGCCGGCAGGTAGTCTAGTGGTTAGAGTGTAGGGGCGGCAGGTAGTCTAGTGGTTAGAGTGTAGGGCCGGCAGGTAGTCTAGTGGTTAGAGTGTAGGGCCGGCAGGTAGTCTAGTGGTTAGAGTGTAGGGCCGGCAGGTAGTCTAGTGGTTAGAGTGTAGGGCCGGCAGGTAGTCTAGTGGTTAGAGTGTAGGGCCGGCAGGTAGTCTAGTGGTTAGAGTGTAGGGCCGGCAGGTAGTCTAGTGGTTAGAGTGTAGGGGCGGCAGGTAGTCTAGTGGTTAGAGTGTAGGGCCGGCAGGTAGTCTAGTGGTTAGAGTGTAGGGGGGGCAGATAGTCTAGTGGTTAGAGTGTAGGGCCGGCAGGTAGTCTAGTGGTTAGAGTGTAGGGGCGGCAGGTAGTCTAGTGGTTAGAGTGTAGGGCCGGCAGGTAGTCTAGTGGTTAGAGTGTAGGGCCGGCAGGTAGTCTAGTGGTTAGAGTGTAGGGCCGGCAGGTAGTCTAGTGGTTAGAGTGTAGGGCCGGCAGGTAGTCTAGTGGTTAGAGTGTAGGGCCGGCAGGTAGTCTAGTGGTTAGAGTGTAGGGCCGGCAGGTAGTCTAGTGGTTAGAGTGTAGGGCCGGCAGGTAGTCTAGTGGTTAGAGTGTAGGGCCGGCAGGTAGTCTAGTGGTTAGAGTGTAGGGCCGGCAGGTAGTCTAGTGGTTAGAGTGTAGGGCCGGCAGATAGTCTAGTGGTTAGAGTGTAGGGCCGGCAGGTAGTCTAGTGGTTAGAGTGTAGGGCCGGCAGGTAGCCTAGTGGTTAGAGTGTAGGGCCGGCAGGTAGCCTAGTGGTTAGAGTGTAGGGCCGGCAGGTAGTCTAGTGGTTAGAGTGTAGGGCCGGCAGGTAGCCTAGTGGTTAGAGTGTAGGGCCGGCAGGTAGCCTAGTGGTTAGAGTGTAGGGCCGGCAGGTAGTCTAGTGGTTAGAGTGTAGGGCCGGCAGATAGTCTAGTGGTTAGAGTGTAGGGCCGGCAGGTAGTCTAGTGGTTAGAGTGTAGGGCCGGCAGATAGTCTAGTGGTTAGAGTGTAGGGCCGGCAGGTAGTCTAGTGGTTAGAGTGTAGGGCCGGCAGGTAGTCTAGTGGTTAGAGTGTAGGGCCGGCAGGTAGTCTAGTGGTTAGAGTGTAGGGCCGGCAGGTAGCCTAGTGGTTAGAGTGTAGGGCCGGCAGGTAGTCTAGTGGTTAGAGTGTAGGGCCGGCAGGTAGTCTAGTGGTTAGAGTGTAGGGCCGGCAGGTAGTCTAGTGGTTAGAGTGTAGGGCCGGCAGGTAGTCTAGTGGTTAGAGTGTAGGGCCGGCAGGTAGTCTAGTGGTTAGAGTGTAGGGCCGGCAGGTAGTCTAGTGGTTAGAGTGTAGGGCCGGCAGGTAGTCTAGTGGTTAGAGTGTAGGGCCGGCAGGTAGCCTAGTGGTTAGAGTGTAGGGCCGGCAGGTAGCCTAGTGGTTAGAGTGTAGGGCCGGCAGGTAGTCTAGTGGTTAGAGTGTAGGGCCGGCAGATAGTCTAGTGGTTAGAGTGTAGGGCCGGCAGATAGTCTAGTGGTTAGAGTGTAGGGCCGGCAGATAGTCTAGTGGTTAGAGTGTAGGGCCGGCAGGTAGTCTAGTGGTTAGAGTGTAGGGCCGGCAGGTAGTCTAGTGGTTAGAGTGTAGGGCCGGCAGGTAGTCTAGTGGTTAGAGTGTAGGGCCGGCAGGTAGCCTAGTGGTTAGAGTGTAGGGCCGGCAGGTAGCCTAGTGGTTAGAGTGTAGGGCCGGCAGGTAGTCTAGTGGTTAGAGTGTAGGGCCGGCAGATAGTCTAGTGGTTAGAGTGTAGGGCCGGCAGATAGTCTAGTGGTTAGAGTGTAGGGCCGGCAGATAGTCTAGTGGTTAGAGTGTAGGGCCGGCAGGTAGTCTAGTGGTTAGAGTGTAGGGCCGGCAGGTAGTCTAGTGGTTAGAGTGTAGGGCCGGCAGATAGTCTAGT
>NC_092098.1:53795064-53882564 GCF_045679555.1 Salvelinus alpinus
GGTTAGAGTGTAGGGCCGGCAGGTAGTCTAGTGGTTAGAGTGTAGGGCCGGCAGGTAGTCTAGTGGTTAGAGTGTAGGGCCGGCAGATAGTCTAGTGGTTAGAGTGTAGGGCCGGCAGGTAGTCTAGTGGTTAGAGTGTAGGGGTGGCAGATAGTCTAGTGGTTAGAGTGTAGGGCCGGCAGATAGTCTAGTGGTTAGAGTGTAGGGCCGGCAGGTAGTCTAGTGGTTAGAGTGTAGGGCCGGCAGATAGTCTAGTGGTTAGAGTGTAGGGCCGGCAGGTAGTCTAGTGGTTAGAGTGTAGGGCCGGCAGATAGTCTAGTGGTTAGAGTGTAGGGCCGGCAGGTAGTCTAGTGGTTAGAGTGTAGGGCCGGCAGGTAGTCTAGTGGTTAGAGTGTAGGGCCGGCAGGTATTCTAGTGGTTAGAGTGTAGGGCCGGCAGGTAGTCTAGTGGTTAGAGTGTAGGGCCGGCAGGTAGTCTAGTGGTTAGAGTGTAGGGCCGGCAGGTAGTCTAGTGGTTAGAGTGTAGGGCCGGCAGATAGTCTAGTGGTTAGAGTGTAGGGCCGGCAGATAGTCTAGTGGTTAGAGTGTAGGGCCGGCAGATAGTCTAGTGGTTAGAGTGTAGGGCCGGCAGATAGTCTAGTGGTTAGAGTGTAGGGGGGGCAGATAGTCTAGTGGTTAGAGTGTAGGGGGGGCAGGTAGCCTAGTGGTTAGAGTGTAGGGCCGGCAGGTAGTCTAGTGGTTAGAGTGTAGGGCCGGCAGATAGTCTAGTGGTTAGAGTGTAGGGCCGGCAGGTAGCCTAGTGGTTAGAGTGTAGGG
Organism: Salvelinus alpinus; assembly: GCF_045679555.1. NCBI lineage: Eukaryota > Metazoa > Chordata > Actinopteri > Salmoniformes > Salmonidae > Salvelinus > Salvelinus alpinus. Next base: position 53,795,880 of record NC_092098.1, read on the forward strand.
CCGGCAGGTAGTCTAGTGGTTAGAGTGTAGGGCCGGCAGATAGTCTAGTGGTTAGAGTGTAGGGCCGGCAGGTAGTCTAGTGGTTAGAGTGTAGGGCCGGCAGATAGTCTAGTGGTTAGAGTGTAGGGGCGGCAGGTAGCCTAGTGGTTAGAGTGTAGGACCGGCAGGTAGCCTAGTGGTTAGAGTGTAGGGGCGGCAGGTAGCCTAGTGGTTAGAGTGTAGGGCCGGCAGATAGTCTAGTGGTTAGAGTGTAGGGGGGGCAGATAGTCTAGTGGTTAGAGTGTAGGGGGGGCAGGTAGCCTAGTGGTTAGAGTGTAGGACCGGCAGGTAGCCTAGTGGTTAGAGTGTAGAGGTGGTAGGTAGCCTAGTGGTTAGAGCGTAGAGGTGGTAGGTAGCCTAGTGGTTAGAGCGTTGGACTAGTAACCGGAAGGTTACAAGATTGTATCCCCGAGCTAGCAAGGTAAAAAATCTGTCGTTCTGCCTCTGAACATGGCAGTTAACCCACTGTTCTTTGGCCATCATTGTAAATTAGAATTTGTTCCTAACTGACTTGCCTGGTTAAATAAAATAAAAAAGGATCAATGGAAACAGGATGCACCTGAGTGTCACACCCTCGTTATTGTCTCCACCCCCTCCAGGTGTCGCTGATTTTCCCCAGTGTATTTATCCCTGTGTTTCCTGTCTCTCTGTACCAGTGTATTTATCCCTGTGTTTCCTGTCTCTCTGTGCCAGTTCGTCTTGTATGTTAGTTAAGTCAACCAGCGTGTTTTTCCCCGTATTCCTTTTCTATTCTCTTTTTGCTAGTCTTCCTGGTTTTGACCCCTGCCTGACTCTGGACTACTTTACCACCTGCCTGATCATCCTGCCTGTCCTGACCTTGAATCTGCCTGTCCTGACCTTGAATCTGCCTGCCCTGACCTTGAATCTGCCTGCCCTGACCTTGAATCTGCCTGCCCTGACCTTGAATCTGCCTGCCATGACCTTGAATCTGTCTGCCCTGACCTTGAATCTGTCTGCCCTGACCTTGAATCTGCCTGCCCTGACCTTGAATCTGCCTGCCATGACCTTGAATCTGCCTGCCATGACCTTGAATCTGCCTGCCATGACCTTGAATCTGTCTGCCCTGACCTTGAATCTGTCTGCCCTGACCTTGAATCTGCCTGCCCTGACCTTGAATCTGCCTGCCCTGACCTTGAATCTGCCTGTCCTGACCTTGAATCTGTCTGCCCTTCAGTATCTATTGGACTCTGAACTGGTTTTGACCTTTTGCCTGTACACAACCATTCTCTTGCCTAACCTCCTTTTTGGATGAATAAATATTGTTAGACTCCAACCATCTGCATCTGGGTCTCGCCTTGTGCCGTGATACCTGAGCTCAATCTTGAGTCTCATAGCAAAGGGTCTGAATACTTACATAAAATAAGGTATTTCAGTTTTTATTTTAATACATTTGCAACAACAACAAAAAAATCTAAAAACCTGTTTTCACAGTTTGTCATTATGTTGAAATTGTATGTAGATTGATGAGGATTATTATTTTTATTTTTTTTCATCCATTTTAGAATGGATGAAACATAACAAAATGTGTAAAAAATCAAGGGGTCTGAATACTTTCCAAAACAAGCACTTAAAGCACACACAGGCTTCATAATTCTTAAAGGTCATGTTAACGGACTCATATTACCTCATAGAACCAAAAACTATAAAATATCCTAAACCTGTATTTACCTCAGACCTTATTTTCGTTAATCCCAAAACCCCATTCTTTCCCCATTAATTTCCCCCATATGAATGGCTGGACGAACCAGAGGTAACTCATTTCCGTTTCATGGGATTACAAGCTGGCGAGCTCTATGTCCTCTGTCTTGATATCTCCCTGGACAACCCTGTGTTATTATGTAGTAGTAACAGTTATTAGTACAGTTCATAACATGACATAACATGACATAACATAGACTACAGTTCATAACATATCATAACATGATATAACATAGACTACAGTTCATAACATGACATAACATAGACTACAGTTCATAACATGACATAACATAGACTACTGTTCATAACATATCATAACATGACATAACATAGACTACTGTTCATAACATGACATAACATAGACTACTGTTCATAACATATCATAACATAACATAGACTACAGTTCATATCATAACATGACATAGCTGCATCTCATCCATATCACAGCCTGAGTTGTGGTATATTTCCATAACACGACACAACGCGATGCACGACAGTAACTTACCAGCCACTCTCTACTATGTAGATGGGTGGGTTGTCGTACTCTGCTCTGATCCAGTATAGCAGCATCCTCAGGTCCAGAACTTCAATCTGGCCAAATTTGAGACTGACGTCAATCAGCTGGTAGCTCAGAGAAGGACCATGGGACAGAGCAAAGAAGTCTGCAGTCCCCCTCACCTCATCCCTCTCTGCCTGGATAGAGGAAAGGAGAGGAGATGGGAGGAGATGAGAGGAGATGGGAGGAGATGAGAGGAGATGGGAGGGGAGGAGATGGGAGGAGATGGGAGGAGAAGAGAGGGGATGAGAGGGGAGGAATGGGGATGAGAGGGGATGAGAGGGGAGGATGGGAGGAATGGCGATGAGAGGGGAGGAGAAGAGAGGGGATGAGAGGGGAGGAATGGGGATGAGAGGGGAGGATGGGAGGAATGGGGATGAGAGGGGAGGAGAGGGGATGAGAGGAGATGGGAGGAGATGAGAGCGGAGGAGAGGGGATGAGAGGGGATGAGAGGGGAGGATGGGAGGAATGGCGATGAGAGGGGAGGAGATGGGAGGAGAAGAGAGGGGATGAGAGGGGAGGAATGGGGATGAGAGGGGAGGAGATGGGAGGAGAAGAGAGGGGATGAGAGGGGAGGAGAGGGGATGAGAGGGGATGAGAGGGGAGGATGGGAGGAATGGGGATGAGAGGGGAGGAGAGGGGAGGAGAGGGGAGGAGAGGGGAGGAGATGGGAGGAGATGAGAGCGGAGGAGAGGGGATGAGAGGGGAGGATGAGAGGAATGGCGATGAGAGGGGAGGAGATGGGAGGAGAAGAGAGGGGATGAATGGGGATGAGAGGGGATGAGAGGGGAGGATGGGAGGAATGGGGATGAGAGGGAAGGAGAGGGGAGGAGAGGGGAGGGGAGGAGAGGAGATGGGAGGAGATGAGAGGAGATGAAAGGGAATGAGAGGAGAATAACTTTCAATCTGTTGCAGTATAGAATAACAATATAACTTTCTGAAGGGAACAGGGTCCTGATCAAAAGAAGTGCACTTCAGAGGGAATAGCGTGCCATTTGGGACGGAGAGTGAGGGCCTATTCTATTCTACGTGCCTGTGTGAAGGAGGACAGGTGGTGGTAGAGTGGAGCTAGTCTCTATACTAGTATTCAGGTTGAGAACCGCTGTCCTGGGTCTAGGCTAACCTCGGGCTACGTGCCTGTGTGAAGGAGGGCAGGCGATGGGACAGGTTGTGCTTCATGCTGGGGGGGTAGTCTCCATCAATGAAGAGGGGTCTGGCGAACCAGCCCAACACAAAGTCCAAGGACCACTGACACGCCTGCAGGCTCTCACGCCGCGTCCTGCTGGGCTTGATCCAATGGGAGGCCAGCGCCATGGAAACTTTCCCCTGCTGCTGGCGCCGGTAGTGGCGGTCGTAGAGGTGCCACGCTGCAGCATGGGCCTGGGAGGGAAGAGGGGAGGAGAGAGGGAGGGTGGGAGGGGGAGAGAGGGAGGGGAGGAGTGGAGAGGGAGGGTGAGGGTGAGAGAGGAGGGGAGGAGGGGAGGGGAGAAAGTGACAGAGGGATGGAAATACTCTTTTTTTACATTCAAAACGACTTATTTCAAATTAGATTATTCTGCTTTTACATGATTTAATTTTATGTATTTGACCATTTAGAACCTCAATTCAAGCACACAATGCATTTTAAATCATGGAGAATATTAAGACAATTGTAACAAATTACAGTATTTTTACATTGTGGTCCTCCAATGACGACAGTGGCATTCCAGTGAATAAACTCTGAAGCAGAGAGTTGATCAGGTGCAGTCTGGTTACGTCCTAAATGGCCCTTTACGCCCTTTAAATTGCACTATTTTTGACCTGGTCAAAAGCATTGCACTATATAGGGAACAGTGTGCTATTTTGGACGGAGCCTGTGATTTAGTGCTCTCTCTCTCTCACCTTGATCAGGTTGTGTCCCACTCTAAACGGCAGGTCCGGGTCATTCTTGATCCCCGGAGCCACCTTTCCAGTACCGTAGCCGTTCCACGCCACCAGGAACGGGTTGTCTATCGTGATCCAATACTTCACATCATCACCGAATGTTTGGAAACAGAAATCTGCATAATCACGGAAAAGCTCCACGAGCGCTGGGTCGCTCCACCCGCCGAACGTTCTCTGCAGGTTGTCAGGTAAGTCCCAGTGATATAGCGTGATCACCGGCTGCACGTTGATCTCCTTCAGCTTCCGAATTAGCGTCCGGTAGTAGTTGGTACCGATCTCGTTGTAGCTACCGCGGCTGCCGTTTGGAAATATCCGCGACCACGAGAGCGAGAAGCGGTAGTGACTGACCCCGAGCTGTTTGAGCGCGCGGACGTCGCTTTGGGTGTTATGGTAGCTGTCGCTGCCAACGTCCCCGGTAGCTATCCGGTTCCCGCCGCGCGTAAAAGTGTCCCAAATGGACAGGCCCTTCCCGTCTTTCTCAAACGCACCCTCCACCTGGTAAGCTGCCGTTCCAACCGCCCACATGAAGTTGTCAGGAAAGGTGTCGTAGAGGAAAGCCTTGTCGCCGGGATAGTCCAATTTACTAAACCTCTCCCATGTCTTCAACCCAGCGCCCGGACCCGCGACTGCCCGGTACAACTCACAAGAAATGACCAGAACAAACGTCATGAAACGAGGGAGTTGCATCACGCCGACTGCGTTATTAAGTTGAGTGAGGTCATTTACCGTGATAGAAACCATTATAGACTTAATTATACAAATCGATATCCTAAATAATCCATAAAACCAGTAACTAGGCTACTTTAGTAGGCATACTGTCCCTACTTGTTGTGCTCTCTGAAGTGCAAACAGCCGGTTACTAGCTAGCCTATAAACGCAACTGGATGCGGCACCTCTCCCCTCCTCTTTCCCCGGGCCCCCGGTTAGCAGCAGCAGATCTATCAATGATTAGCCAAAGAAACCTTCCACGCGTAACTGACGGTCTCCAGGAGCCGGTCAATGTTACCGACCCATAATGACCAATCTCTCTCCAGGCAGGGGCATTAGCACCGGAAAGACAGATGACACTGTTTATACAGCATGAGAGGAAGGGGCAATATGAATCTCTTTAAGTCCCAAATGGTACCCTATTTATTACCCTTTAAAAAGCACTATTGACCAGTCTCCCTTACGGCTCTGGTCAAAAGTAGTACACTATATAAGAAATAGGATGTGATTTGGGAACGGACAGTAGGTCTGTAGTTGCCAAGGAATTCATTTTAATATAATATTTACCAAAGCCTACAGAATGTTTACAATGCAATGCAGTAATCTCCTGTTTGTAGTGTCACTAGATAATCGTGTTCACCCATGCTGCAAATGGTTTATTTAGGAATATCACATCTGTATGAAATGCATAAAAACACACACACACACACACACACACACACACACACACACACACACACACACACACACACACACACACACACACACACACACACACACACACACACACACACACACACACACACACACACCTATGGGCGGCCCAGGTGCTCAAGCTCTTGTTGACATCAACATGATGACAACATATGGTCCCAGCTGCCAGGGGCTACATAATCAAATGACCCGTAATAAAAAAACATTACCCATGATACATCTTGACCTGAGATGGATGGTAACAAATACATAATGGAGAGATTATCAATGTCACCTCTCCTGCCAAGACAACCTGAATCTAATGGTGATTATCAATGTCACCTCTCCTGCCAAGACAACCTGAATCTAATGGTGATTATCAATGTCACCTCTCCTGCCAAGACAACCTGAATGTAATGTTGATTATCAATGTCATCTCTCCTGCCAAGACAACCTGAATGTAATGTTGATTATCAATGTCATCTCTCCTGCCAAGACAACCTGAATGTAATGTTGATTATCAATGTCATCTCTCCTGCCTAGACAACCTGAATGTAATGTTGATTATCAATGTCATCTCTCCTGCCTAGACAACCTGAATGTAATGTTGATTATCAATGTCACCTCTCCTGCCAAGACAACCTGAATGTAATGTTGATTATCAATGTCATCTCTCCTGCCAAGACAACCTGAATCTAATGCTGATTATCAATGTCACCTCTCCTGCCTAGACAACCTGAATCTAATGGTGATTATCAATGTCACCTCTCCTGCCTAGACAACCTGAATGTAATGGTGATTATCAATGTCACCTCTCCTGCCTAGACAACCTGAATGTAATGGTGATTATCAATGTCACCTCTCCTGCCAAGACAACCTGAATCTAATGCTGATTATCAATGTCACCTCTCCTGCCTAGACAACCTGAATCTAATGGTGATTATCAATGTCACCTCTCCTGCCTAGACAACCTGAATCTAACAGTGATTATCAATGTCACCTCTCCTGCCAAGACAACCTGAATGTAATGGTGATTATCAATGTCACCTCTCCTGCCAAGACAACCTGAATCTAATGGTGATTATCAATGTCACCTCTCCTGCCTAGACAACCTGAATCTAATGGTGATTATCAATGTCACCTCTCCTGCCAAGACAACCTGAATCTAACAGTGATTATCAATGTCACCTCTCCTGCCAAGACAACCTGAATGTAATGGTGATTATCAATGTCACCTCTCCTGCCTAGACAACCTGAATCTAACAGTGATTATCAATGTCACCTCTCCTGCCAAGACAACCTGAATGTAATGGTGATTATCAATGTCACCTCTCCTGCCTAGACAACCTGAATCTAATGGTGATTATCAATGTCACCTCTCCTGCCAAGACAACCTGAATCTAATGGTGATTATCAATGTCACCTCTCCTGCCTAGACAACCTGAATCTAATGGTGATTATCAATGTCACCTCTCCTGCCAAGACAACCTGAATGTAATGGTGATTATCAATGTCACCTCTCCTGCCAAGACAACCTGAATCTAATGGTGATTATCAATGTCACCTCTCCTGCCTAGACAACCTGAATCTAACAGTGATTATCAATGTCACCTCTCCTGCCTAGACAACCTGAATCTAACAGTGATTATCAATGTCACCTCTCCTGCCAAGACAACCTGAATCTAATGGTGATTATCAATGTCACCTCTCCTGCCAAGACAACCTGAATCTAATGGTGATTATCAATGTCACCTCTCCTGCCTAGACAACCTGAATCTAACAGTGATTATCAATGTCACCTCTCCTGCCAAGACAACCTGAATCTAATGGTGATTATCAATGTCACCTCTCCTGCCAAGACAACCTGAATCTAATGGTGATTATCAATGTCACCTCTCCTGCCAAGACAACCTGAATCTAATGCTGATTATCAATGTCACCTCTCCTGCCAAGACAACCTGAATCTAATGCTGATTATCAATGTCACCTCTCCTGCCAAGACAACCTGAATCTAATGCTGATTATCAATGTCACCTCTCCTGCCTAGACAACCTGAATCTAATGCTGATTATCAATGTCACCTCTCCTGCCTAGACAACCTGAATCTAATGGTGATTATCAATGTCACCTCTCCTGCCAAGACAACCTGATGCTGAATATGTGATTTAGCCTTCATGTTACCAATGTAGGTCCTGAGTCCTTACTGAAATGTTGTACAAAAAACAAGTATATTTTATAGATGATCCCACAGGTTTAGGATGTTGGAGGGATGGAGGGAAGGAAAGATGGAGGGAAGGAGGGATAGAGGGAAGGAGAGATGAAAGGAAGGAGGGATGAAGAGAAGGAGGGATGGAGGGAAGGAGGGATGAAGGGATGAAGGGAAAGAGGGAAGGAGGGAATGATATGCAAACAGAGGGAGATAACACAATGTTCCTGGGTGATCATATTACTCTCTTCTTCCTGCTTTCAGGTTGCCTAGAAACACTCTTCCGTCTGTCTGTCTTATTGGGTGGCTAAAGGCCCAGGCATCTGACACTAAATATACATCCACTGGTATCGTCTAAATAAACATATTGTATTGAACCGAGGGACATGGAAGTGAACCCGTAGTACGGTGTGTCTCCCATAGTCTCTTCTGGACTTGGGGACTGTTTAAGAGACCTCCGGTGACATGTCTGTGGGGTATGCATGGGCGTCCGAGCTGTGTGCCAGTAGTTGAAACAGACAGCTCATTTAACATGTCAAAATCTCTCACAAATACAAGTACTGATAAAGTCAATCTATCCTCCAGGAGAGACTGACATGCATATTATTAATGTTATTATTCATGTTAGCTCTCTGTGTACATCCAAGAGCCAGCCGGGCTGCCCTGTTCTGAGACAATTGCAATTTTCCACAGTCCCTCTTTGTAGCACCTGACCACACGACTGAACAGTAGTCCAGGTGCGACAAAACTAGGGCCTGTAGGACCTGCCTTGTTGACAGTGCTGTTAAGAAGGTAGAAACTAGGGCCTGTAGGACCTGCCTTGTTGATAGTGTTGTTAAGAAGGCAGAGCATCGCTTTATTATGGACAGACTTCTCCCCATCTTGGCTACTGTTGCATCAATATGTTTTGACCATGACAGTTTACAATCCAGGGTTACTCCAAGCAGTTTAGTCACCTCAACTTGATCAATTTCCACATTATTCATTACAATACAATGCATTTTTAATTTGTATATTTAGGACTAATTTATTCCTTGCCACCCATTCTGAACCTGACTGCAGCGCTTTGTTAAGTTTTGCAGTCATTTCAGTCACTATAGTAGCTGACGTGTATAGTGTTGAGTCATCCGCTTACATAGACACACTGGCTTTACTCAAAGTCAGTGGCATGTCGTTAGTAAAGATGGAAAAAAAAGTAAGGGGCCTAGACAGCTGCCCTGGGGAATTCCTGATTCTAACTGGATTACGTTGGAGAGGCTTCCATTAAAGAAAACCCTCTGTGTTCTATTAGACAGGTAACTCTTTATCCACATTATAGCACTGGGTGTAAAGCCATAACACATACGTTTTTCCATCAGCAGACTATGATCGATAATGTCAAAAGACGCACTGAAGTCTAACAAAACAGCCCCACCCCCCTAATCTTTTTATCATCAATTCTCTATCAGCCAACCAGGACCCATACATCGAAAAGAGCACACAGAATAGAATAAGATCAACCGGCAAAAGCATTTCCAACATCCTCACCTCGATTGGTATTACATACAGTGCCTTCGGAAAGTATTCAGACCCCTTGACTTTATTCTAAAATGGATTAAATAAAGATCTTCATCAATCTACACACAATAATGACAAACCGAAAACAGGTTTTTAGACATTTGTCTTTACCTTATGTATACAGTACCAGTCAAAAGTTTGGACACACCTACTCATTCCAGGGGTTTTCTTTATCTTTTTTACTATTTTCTACATTGGAGAATAATAGTGAAGAAATCAAAACTATGAAATAACACATATGGAATCATGTAACCACATTTCTTTTTACAAAAATCTAAGTATATTTTATATTTAAATTCTTCAAAGTAGCCACTCTTTGCCTTGATGACAGCTTTGCATACTCTTGGCATTCTCTCAACCGGCTTCATGAGGTAGTCACCTGGAATGCATTTCAATTAACAGGTGTGCCTTGTTGAAAGTTCATTTGTGGAATTTATTTCCTTCTTGGGATAGGGGGCGGTATTTTCACGTCCGGATGAAAAGCATGCCCAAAGTAAACTGCCTGCTACTCAGGCCTTGAAGCTAGGATATGCATATAATTGGTAGATTTGGATAGTAAACACTCTAAAGTTTTTAAAACTGTTAAAATAATGTCTGTGAGTATAACAGAATTTATTTGGCAGGCGAAACCCCGAGGACAAACTTTTTGTTTGTTTGTTGAGTTGACTGTTTTCTATTGGGTTTCTGTGGGGAACTAGATTTATGAGGCACCTGGTTGCAGTTCCTATGGCTTCCACTAGATGTCAACAGTCTTTAGAAATTGGTTGATGTTTTTCCTTTGAGAAATTAAGAAGTACGGCTGTTCAGAACGAGTGTCAAGGCAAGTGTACTCTTTTGTTTGGTGCGCGCTCCAGGTAACGCGTTCCACGTTGATTTTATCCACTGTTGAACACAATATATTCCACATTAAATTGATGGGCTGGGGCTGGGTGCTGACGGGCTGGTCCTGAGGCTAGCTGCTGACTGGCTGGCTGCTGATGGGCTGGTCCTGGGGCTGGTCCTGGGGCTGGCTGCTGACTGGCTGGTCCTGGGGCTGGTTGCTGATGGGCTGGCTGCTGATGGGCTGGTCCTGGGGCTGGTCCTGGGGCTGGTCCTGGGGCTGGTTGCTGACGGGCTGGTACTGGGGCTGGTCCTGGGGCTGGTAGCTGATGGGCTGGTCCTGGGGCTGGCTCTTCTTCCATCTCACTGTCAGACTCCGAATTGAGACATTTTCCTCATATTCAAAGTATTCTTCATCTTCCAAAGTGGAAGACGCTCCTTCCACACCAGCTTCTCTCTCTGCAAAAATGATGTCTAAGGTCCTCTGAGCAGAGATTATTTTTGCCGTACTGATGGATTGTGGAGGAGGAGGAGCCACATATGCAAAGATATTTTGGTTGTTGTGTCCCTCCCCCCAATTTGCACCTGGCTGTGGTAGAGTGTGGGAAAATACTACATTTTTTACACGGTATCGAATAATGTGTAGAAATAATGTATTGTAATAACATTGTTCAGGTTCACGCAAGACATTTTGTAGTTTCACACACTACAAAGGGTAAAGAGTGCGAGAAACGTGGGAGACAGGCAGGGAGACAGGCAGGGAGACAGACAGGCAGACAGGCAGGGAGACAGGCATGGAGACAGGCAGGGGGACAGGCAGACAGGCAGGGAGACAGGCAGACAGGCAGGTAGGGAGACAGGCAGGGAGACAGGCAGACAGGGAGGGAGACAGGCAGACAGGCAGGGAGGGAGACAGGCAGACAGGCAGGGAGGGAGACAGGCAGGGAGGGAGACAGGCAGACAGGCAGGGAGACAGGCAGACAGACAGGCAGGGAGACAGGCAGACAGACAGGCAGGGAGACAGGCATGGAGACAGGCAGGGGGACAGGCAGACAGGCAGGGAGACAGGCAGGTAGGGAGACAGGCAGGGAGACAGGCAGACAGGCAGGGAGGGAGACAGGCAGACAGGCAGGGAGGGAGACAGGCAGGGAGGGAGACAGGCAGGGAGACAGGCAGGGAGACAGGCAGACAGGCATGGAGACAGGCAGGGAGACAGGCAGGGAGACAGGCAGGGAGACAGGCAGGGAGACAGGCAGGGAGACAGGCAGAAAGGTTCTTGGTGCTATGTTGAAACAGCAGGTCCAGGGAGGAGGAAGACAGAGTGAAGGCACACCACAGGAGGCCTCCCTAAACAGTTCTATGGAGTGGCACCACAGGAGGCCTCCCTAAAGAGTTCTATGGAGTGGCACCACAGGAGGCCTCCCTAAACAGTTCTATGGAGTGGCACCACAGGAGGCCTCCCTAAAGAGTTCTATGGAGTGGCACCACAGGAGGCCTCCCTAAACAGTTATATGGAGTGGCACCACAGGAGGCCCCTCTACTCAGTTCTATAGAGTGGCACCACAGGAGGCCTCTCTAAACAGTTCTATGGAGTGGCACCACAGGAGGCCTCTCTAAACAGTTCTATGGAGTGTCACCACAGGAGGCCTCTCTAAACAGTTCTATGGAGTGGAACCACAGGAGGCCTCTCTAAACAGTTCTATGGAGTGGCACCACAGGAGGCCCCTCTAAACAGTTCTATGGACTGGCACCACAGGAGGCCCCTCTAAACAGTTCTATGGACTGGCACCACAGGAGGCCCCTCTAAACAGTTCTATGGACTGGCACCACAGGAGGCCCCTCTAAACAGTTCTATGGAGTGGCACCACAGGAGGCCTCTCTAAACAGTTCTATGGACTGGCACCACAGGAGGCCTCTCTAAACAGTTCTATGGAGTGGCACCACAGGAGGCCTCTCTAAACAGTTGTATGGAGTGGCACCACAGGAGGCCTCTCTAAACAGCTCTATGGAGTGGAACCACAGGAGGCCTCGTGAAACAGTTCTATGGAGTGGCACCACAGGAGGCCTCTCTAAACAGCTCTATGGAGTGGAACCACAGGAGGCCCCTCTAAACAGTTCTATAGAGTGGCACCGCAGGAGGCCCCTCTAAACAGTTCTATGGAGTGGCACCACAGGAGGCCTCTCTAAACAGTTCTATGGAGTGGCACCACAGGAGGCCTCTCTAAACAGTTCTATGGAGTGGCACCACAGGAGGCCTCTCTAACCAGTTCTATGGAGGGGCACCACAGAAGGCCCCTCTAAACAGTTCTATGGACTGGCACCACAGGAGGCCCCTCTAACCAGTTCTATGGAGTGACACCACAGAAGGCCCCTCTAAACAGTTCTATGGAGTGACACCACAGGAGGCCTCCCTAAACAGTTCTATGGAGTGACACCACAGGAGGCCTCTCTAAACAGTTCTATGGAGTGACACCACAGGTGGCCTCTCTAAACAGTTCTATGGAGTGGCACCACAGGAGGCCTCCCTAAACAGTTCTATGGAGTGGCACCACAGGAGGCCCCTCTAAACAGTTCTATGGAGTGACACCACAGGAGGCCTCTCTAAACAGTTCTATGGAGTGACACCACAGGAGGCCTCTCTAAACAGTTCTATTTGCAACAGGCATTTACTGCTTTTCTAGCTAGAAGTAATCTACTGCTGAAGTGGAAGGATCGGTTTCCTCCTAGTTTTAACCATTGGCTAAACGAAGTTAAGCAACATTTTAAAAAATTAACTAAATTCATTGTATATCATGCCTGCTTTAAGTCTGTTTTTTTTGTGGTGGGACTGTTAAGGGGGGGGGGGGGGGGGGGGTAATTTGGCAGGGGATCGATGTGTGATCTCTACCTGTTCTGCCTGTGTTATCTGTATAATCATAAAACATTTATTGTTTTTATAGTAAAATACAAAATAACGTACAGCCTGGAGATAAGGACACAGAGGGAGGGGTCTACCTGAGTCAGACTGTAGTTGAGGGGCGGGGAGAGGTGGGGGTGGTCAGAGAGGTAAACAGTCTCCTGTGATGGGGGGGCGAAGGCAGGTCATGTGATCATGTGATTATGACCAGTCATGTCCAGGAGCAGTGGAGCGTAGGGATTTTTCCCCTTGACCAGAAATGGCTGGAAAATTGTCCTTGGTTTGTGTGTGTGTGTGTGTGTGTGTGTGTGTGTGTGTGTTGAGGCTGTTCACTTCTGTGTGTGTGGAAGACGTGCTTTGCCAGTCTCCGATTATTTAGCATATTAGGTCACATATAAACAGTTCAATTGTTTCACGGACCAAATCGCTATAGTCGATCGGTAACGTTGTGAATTTCTCCCTGTTCTTGTCTAACCCTTCCACACGTCCATTGTACCCCAGTCAGGTCAATGACCTAGGGTCAACACCAGGTGTCATCAGCCAAAACAGAGTGCAATGATCCAGAAAACATTATTCTACAAACATATCAGCAAACATGATTTCAAAACATTTTCTCCCCCCTCCCCCTCCCATTCTAGAGGTAGAATATAAGAGATCTCCCCCCTCCCATTCTAGAGGTAGAATATAAGAGATCTCCCCCCTCCCATTCTAGAGCTAGAATATAAGAGATCTCCCCCTCCCATTCTAGAGGTAGAATATAAGAGATCTCCCCCTCCCCCTCCCATTCTAGAGGTAGAATATAAGAGATCTCCCCCCTCCCATTCAAGAGGTAGAATATAAGAGATCTCCCCCCTCCCATTCTAGTAGTAGAATACAAGAGATCTCCCCCTCCCATTCTAGAGGTAGACTATAAGAGATCTCCCCCCTCCCATTCTAGAGGTAGAATACAAGAGATCTCCCACTCCCATTCTAGAGGTAGAATACAAGAGATCTCCCCCTCCCATTCTAGAGGTAGAATATAAGAGATCTCCCCCTCCCAATCTAGAGGTAGAAAATAAGAGATCTCCCCCTCCCAATCTAGAGGTAGAATACAAGAGATCTCCCCCCTCCCCCTCCCATTCTAGAGGTAGAATGTAAGAGATCTCCCCCCTCCCCTCCCATTCTAGAGGTAGAATATAAGAGATCTCCCCCTCCCTTTCGAGAGGTAGAATACAAGAGATCTCCCCCCTCCAATTCTAGAGGTAGAATATAAGAGATCTCCCCCCTCCCATTCGAGATGTAGAATACAAGAGATCTCCCCCCTCCCATTCGAGAGGTAGAATACAAGAGATCCCCCCCTCCCATTCTAGAGGTAGAATATAAGAGATCTCCCCCCTCCCCCTCCCATTCTAGATGTAGAATATAAGAGATCTCCCCCTCCCATTCTAGAGGTAGAATATAAGAGATCTCCCCCCTCCCCCTCCCATTCTAGATGTAGAATATAAGAGATCTCCCCCTCCCATTCTAGAGGTAGAATATAAGAGATCTCCCCCTCCCATTCTAGAGGTAGAATATAAGAGATCTCCCCCTCCCATTCTAGAGGTAGAATATAAGAGATCCCCACCTCCCATTCTAGAGGTAGAATATAAGAGATCTCCCCCCTCCCCCTCCCATTCTAGATGTAGAATATAAGAGATCTCCCCCTCCCATTCTAGAGGTAGAATATAAGAGATCTCCCCCCTCCCCCTCCCATTCTAGATGTAGAATATAAGAGATCTCCCCCTCCCATTCTAGAGGTAGACTATAAGAGATCTCCCCCCTCCCCTTCTAGAGGTAGAATATAAGAGATCTCCCCCCTCCCCTTCCCATTCTAGATGTAGAATATAAGAGATCTCCCCCTCCCATTCTAGAGGTAGAATATAAGAGATCTCCCCCCTCCCCTTCCCATTCTAGAGGTAGAATATAAGAGATCTCCCCCCTCCCCTTCCCATTCTAGATGTAGAATATAAGAGATCTCCCCCTCCCATTCTAGAGGTAGAATATAAGAGATCTCCCCCCTCCCCTTCCCATTCTAGATGTAGAATATAAGAGATCTCCCCCTCCCATTCTAGATGTAGAATATAAGAGATCTCCCCCCTGCCCCTCCCATTCTAGAGGTAGACTATAAGAGATCTCCCCCTCCCCTTCTAGAGGTAGAATATAAGAGATCTCCCCCCTCCCCCTCCCATTCTAGATGTAGAATATAAGAGATCTCCCCCTCCCATTCTAGAGGTAGAATATAGTAGATCTCCCCCTCCCATTCTAGAGGTAGAATATAAGAGATCTCCCCCTCCCATTCTAGAGGTAGAATATAAGAGATCTCCCCCTCCCCCTCCCATTCTAGATGTAGAATATAAGAGATCTCCCCCTCCCATTCTAGAGGTAGACTATAAGAGATCTCCCCCCTCCCCTTCTAGAGGTAGAATATAAGAGATCTCCCCCCTCCCCTTCCCATTCTAGATGTAGAATATAAGAGATCTCCCCCTCCCATTCTAGAGGTAGAATATAAGAGATCTCCCCCCTCCCCTTCCCATTCTAGAGGTAGAATATAAGAGATCTCCCCCCTCCCCTTCCCATTCTAGATGTAGAATATAAGAGATCGCTCCCTCCCATTCTAGAGGTAGAATATAAGAGATCTCCCCCCTCCCCTTCCCATTCTAGATGTAGAATATAAGAGATATCCCCCTCCCATTCTAGATGTAGAATATAAGAGATCTCCCCCCTGCCCCTCCCATTCTAGAGGTAGACTATAAGAGATCTCCCCCTCCCCTTCTAGAGGTAGAATATAAGAGATCTCCCCCATCCTTTTCTAGAGGTAGAATACAAGAGATCTCCCCCTTGCCCCTCCCATTCTAGAGGTAGACTATAAGAGATCTCCCCCTCCCCTTCTAGAGGTAGACTATAAGAGATCTTCCCCTCCCATTCTAGAGGTAGAATAAAAGAGATCTCCCAAACAGTAGTTCCCAACGTAATTGAACGACGTGCACCGTGTAAAAGTGAGACCACCGGTCAGAAGATAATGTGATGTGAAAAGGATACAGTATATACCGTAATGAAACCAAACAGTCCTTTTTGTATGGAGAACTTTATTGATCAGACACAGACGGACAGAGACGGGCGCTGACTGGGAGGATGTGACAATGTAAATTTTTGCGTCCCAACTATTCCCACCAGGGGCCCTATTCCCACCAGGGGCCCTGGTCAAAGGTAGTGCACTCTAGGTAATACGGTTCCGTTTGGGACGCAGCCCATGTCTCTAATTCAGGTAATACGGTTCTGTTTGGGATGCAGCCCATGTCTCTAATTCAGGTAATACGGTTCCGTTTGGGACGCAGCCCATGTCTCTAATTCAGGTAATACGATTCCGTTTGGGACTCAGCCCGTGTCTCTAATTCAGGTAATACGGTTCCGTTTGGGACTCAGCCCATGTCTCTAATTCAGGTAATACGGTTCCGTTTGGGACTCAGCCCCATGTCTCTAATTCAGGTAATACGATTCCGTTTGGGACTCAGCCCGTGTCTCTAATTCAGGTAATACGGTTCCGTTTGGGACGCAGCCCATGTCTCTAATTCAGGTAATACGGTTCCGTTTGGGACGCAGCCCGTGTCTCTAATTCAGGTAATACGGTTCCGTTTGGGACGCAGCCCCATGTCTCTAATTCAGGTAATATGGTTCCGTTTGGGACTCAGCCCGTGTCTCTAATTCAGGTAATACGGTTCCGTTTGGGACTCAGCCCCATGTCTCTAATTCAGGTAATACGATTCCGTTTGGGACTCAGCCCATGTCTCTAATTCAGGTAATACGGTTCCGTTTGGGACTCAGCCCCATGTCTCTAATTCAGGTAATACGATTCCGTTTGGGACTCAGCCCGTGTCTCTAATTCAGGTAATATGGTTCCGTTTGGGACTCAGCCCCATGTCTCTAATTCAGGTAATACGATTCCGTTTGGGACTCAGCCCGTGTCTCTAATTCAGGTAATACGGTTCCGTTTGGGACTCAGCCCGTGTCTCTAATTCAGGTAATACGGTTCCGTTTGGGAAGCAGCCCATGTCTCTAATTCAGGTAATACGGTTCCGTTTGGGACGCAGCCCCATGTCTCTAATTCAGGTAATACGGTTCCGTTTGGGACGCAGCCCATGTCTCTAATTCAGGTAATACGGTTCCGTTTGGGACTCAGCCCGTGTCTCTAATTCAGGTAATACGGTTCCGTTTGGGACGCAGCCCATGTCTCTAATTCAGGTAATACGGTTCCGTTTGGGACGCAGCCCCATGTCTCTAATTCAGGTAATACGGTTCCGTTTGGGACGCAGCCCATGTCTCTAATTCAGGTAATACGGTTCCGTTTGGGACGCAGCCCATGTCTCTAATTCAGGTAATACGGTTCCGTTTGGGACGCAGCCCCATGTCTCTAATTCAGGTAATACGATTCCGTTTGGGACTCAGCCCGTGTCTCTAATTCAGTGCTACCTACACTAAAACCACATCTGATCACAGCAGGAGATGCCAACCAAGTGGCAAATGTAACGGTTCCATTTTAAAACTACAGATTTTTTTAAATTCCACATTCCAGTTTTTTCTCTCGGATGTATTTTGAAACACTAGATAACAACCACAACAAGATGTGAACATACCTGTAAACAGTCATTCACTGTTTCAATACAAAAAAAAACAACAAAGAATAATTACATGATTGAGTTCACGAAAGAGTAAAACAGCAAATGTAAGGTTAATCTGATGTATTTGATGATAATCGAATGTAAAGTTAATCTGATGTATTTGATGATAATCTAATGTAAAGTTAATCTGATGTATTTGATGATAATCTAATGTAAAGTTAATCTGATGTATTTGATGATAATCTAATGTAAAGTTAATCTGATGTATTTGATGATAATCTAATGTAAAGTTAATCTGATGTATTTGATGATAATCTAATGTAAAGTTAATCTGATGTATTTGATGATAATCTAATGTAAAGTTAATCTGATGTATTTGATGATAATCTAATGTAAAGTTAATCTGATGTATTTGATGATAATCTAATGTAAAGTTAATCTGATTCAGTCGATGTGGACACAGAGGTAGGGGAACATGACGAGACACTATTGCTGAAAGTCAAGATTTCATTTTGATGGGAAAACACATAGAGCTGTTACCTACAGTGGGGAGAAGTATTTGAAACACTGCCGATTTCGCAGGTTTTCCTACTTACAAAGCATGTAGAGGTCTGTAATTCTTATCATAGGTACACTTCAACTGTGAGAGACGGAATCTAAAACAAAAATCCAGAAAATCACATTGTATGATTTTTAAGTAATTCATTTGCATTTTATTGCATTGCATTTCTCATTTTGTCTGTCATAGTTGAAGTGTACCTATGATGAAAATTACAGGCCTCTCTCATCTTTTTAAGTGGGAGAACTTGCACAATTGGTGGCTGACTAAATACTTTTTTGCCCCACTGTATATATATATATATACAGTATTCCGGGAATAGAACAACTCTCCCAACACATCACGAGGCAGACATGCCAGAACGTTGAGATTCAAAACCAAAACATTTGCAATGGTAACAATATAATAACTGTTAGGATAACGCTTTTCAGTACAATACTTGTGAAGGAAATTGATGCAAATTAGCCAATTGTGAAATGCACACTTAATAAAACAATGAAGGAAACACCAACACTTAATAAAACAATGAAGGAAACACCAACACTTAATAAAACAATGAAGGAAACACCAACATAAAGTGTCTCAATAGGGCGTTGGTCCTCTTCTCTCTTCCTCTCCTCCTCTCTTCTTCTCTCCTCTCTCCTCTTCAATAGGGCGTTGGTCCTCTTCTCTCTCCTCTCCTCCTCTCTTCCTCTCTCCTCCTCCTTCCTCTGTCCTCTCTTCCTCCTTCCTCTCTCCTCTCTCTCTCCTCCTCCTCCCTCTCCTCTCCTCCTCTCTTCCTCCCTCCTCTCTTACCTCCTCTCTCCTCTCTAGGGTGTTGGTCCACCATCAGACGGAACAGCTTCAATGCTCCTTGTCATAGATTCTACAGGTGTCTGGAACGCTATTGGATGGACGCAACACCATTCTTCCTGGGAAAGAATTCCATAATTTGGTGTTTTGGAAAACACACTGCTCATCAAGCCATTCACTGACCACTGATGTCCTGTAGATGGGGGTATTGTCATCCTATGGGGGAACAGCCATGGTAGCCAAAATAATGGCCTGCCCAGCGTTTATATGCATGACCCTAATGTAACCGATGTGAAATGGCTATCTAGTTAGCGGTGGTGCTAATAGCCTTTCAATCGGTGACGTCACTCGCTCTGAGACCTTGAAGTAGTAGTAGCTTTTTTGTGGAGCGATAGGTAACGATGCTTTGTGGGTGACTGTTGTTGATGTGTGCAGAGGGTCCCTGGTTCGCGCCCGGGTCGGGGCGAGGGGACGGACTAAAGTTATACTGTTACCCTAAGCATGATGGGATCATTAACTCAGACGTCTACTTTGTTTCCCTCATTTACTAAAGTGTTTCCGTTATTTTGGCAGTTACCTGTATTTTATATTGAATGACTGACTGACCTGGTTAGATTGATCCATAACTTCCTGTTCTCGGCCAAGTCAGGGTAACCAATGATAATATTGACTGACTGATTGATTACCCCATTGACTATGTCTGACTTCTTGCCTGAATATATGACTGATATGACTGATTGTTTGATTAACTCATGAATATGTGTTTCCTTGGCCAGGTCACGGTGGTTCATGAGGCAAAATTGACACATTCCAGTCTGATGGATATCGTTGAACCTGACGGACAAAACAAACTTCAAAACAACTACCTCAGTTGAGAGGTCTGACAATCAATACATCGGTATCACACACACACACACCTGCAGGAGCATAAAATACAGTGAATTCGGAAAGTATTCAGACCCCTTGACTTTTCCCACATTTTGTTTTACGTTACAGCCGTATTCTAAAATGGATTAAATAAATAAAAATCCTCAATCTACACACAATACCCCATAATGACATCACAATACCCCATAATGACATCACAATACCCCATAATGACATCACAATACCCCATAATGAATAAGCAAAAACAGGTTTAGACATTTTTGCATATTTATTTAAAATTAAAAACAGAAATAAGTATTCACACCCTTTGCTATGAGACTCGAAATTGAGCTCAGGTGCATCCTGTTTCCATTGATCATCCATGAGATGTTTCTACAACTTGATTGGAGTCCACATGTGGTAACTTCAATTGATTGGACATGATTTGGAAAGGCGCACACCTGTCTATATAAGGTCCCACAGTTGACAGTGCATGTCAGAGCAAAAACCAAGTCATGAGGTTGAAGGAATTGTCCGTAGACCCCCGAGACAGGATTGTGTCGAGGCACAGATCTGGGGAGGGGTACTAAAACATTTCTGCAGCATTGAAGGTCCCCAAGTACACAGTGGCCTCCATCAGTCTTAAATGGAAGAAGTTTGGAACCACCAAGACTCTTCCTAGAGCTGGCCAACGGGCCTAACAGCAATCGGGCGAGAAGGGCCTTGGTCAGGGAGATGACCAAGAACCCGATGGTCATTCTGACAGAGCTCCAGAGATCTTCTGTTTAGATGGGAGAACCTTCCAGAAGGACAACCATCTCTGCAGCACTCCACCAAATCAGACCTTTGTAGTAGAGTGGGATGACGGAAGCCACTCCTCAGTAAAAGGCACATGAGAAACAAGATTCTCTGGTCTGACGAAACCAAGATTGAACTCTTTGGCCGGGAATGCCAAATATCACGTCTGGAGGAAACCTGTCACCATCCCTACAGTGAAGCATGGTGGTGGCAGCATCATGCTGTGGGGATGTTTTTCAGTGGCATGCGAAACTAGTCAGGATCGAGGGGAAAGATGAACGGAGCAAAGTACAGAGAGATCCTTGATGAAAACCTGCTCCAGAGCGCTCAGGACCTTAGACTGGGGCGAAGGTTTACCTTTCATCAGGACAACGACCCTAAGCACACAGCCAAGACAACACAGGAGTGGCTTCGGGACAAGTCTCTGAATGTCCTTGAGTGGCCCAGCTAGAGCCCGGACTTGAACCCGATTGAACATCTCTGGAGAGACCTGAAAATAGCTGTGCAGCGACGCTCCCCATCCAACCTGACAGAGCTTGAGAGGATCTGCAGAGAAGAATGGGAGGAACTCCCCAATACAGGTGTGCCAAGCTTGTAGCATCATACCCAAGAAGACTCGATGCTGTAATCGCTGCCAAAGGTGCTTCAACAAAGTACTCAGTAAAGAGTCTGAATACTTATGGAAATGTGATATTTCAGTTTAAACATTTCTAAAAACCTGTTTTTGCTTTGTCATTATGGGGTGTTGTGTGTATATTGATGAGGGAATAAAAAAAAAAAACAGTTTAGAATAAGGCTGTAATGTCACAAAATATGGAAAAAGTCAAGGGGTCTGAATGCTTTCTGAATGCATCGTACCTAAATGCTTCAAAATTCCCCAAAAAGTGACACTGATGGATATTATAAGATGTCCTTAGCCTGTGTTTACCACAAAACTTGTTTTCAGCGTTTATCCAAAAACCCCATTCATTTCGCCATAGACTTTGGCCAACAAGCCTACAGAAAGATGATTAGTCTCTATTATGTTATGCTATGCTGTTACTACCCTGTTACTACCCTGTTACTACCCTGTTACTACCCTGTTACTACCCTGTTACTACCCTGTTACTACCCTGTTACTACCCTGTTACTACCCTGTTACTACCCTGTCAGTGTATTTAAATAAATAAAAAATGTCTACAAATCTATTTTTGCTTTGTAATTATGTAGTATTTTATGTAGATTGATGAGGGGAAAAAACGATTTTATCAATTTTAGAATAAGTCTGTTACGCAACAAAATGTGTGGAAAAAATCAAGGGGTCTGTAAACTTCCTGACTTTCACTGTTTAAGAAGCAAAAAAACATGGTTGAAGAATTGCAACATTTACCTGGAGCCTAATAGCACTGCTGGGGGATTTGAAAAGTCATAGTCAGTCGATCAATAATTGAATAATAAACTGCGTCCGTAAAATGTATATAGTATGTTTAATATGGATGTAGAAGTCTAAGTGTCATTGTACATTAGTTTACTTCAATTTGGGTGGTTAGGGGACAATAATAAAGAAGGAAAATATATTTACCCCCCCAAAATATATATGGGGATTGGAAATGATGCAGATAATTACATTGATAGAAGCCACAATATATCTGCAATATTCAATCTAATCTACTAAAATTAATAAAATACTAAAATTAATAAAATACTAAAATTAATAAAATACTAAAATTAACATCAAGGTCCACGTTTAGTCAGCTCTGTCTCACCTGCCCAGATAACACTGACATGAGGGGAGGGGGGGAGGGGAGAGAGAGAGAGGGAGAGGGAGGGGAGAGAGAGAAGGGGGGAGTGGGGAGAGAGAGACAGGGAGCGGGAGGGGAGAGAGAGAAGGGGGGAGTGGGGAGAGAGAGACAAAGGGAGTGGGGAGGGGAGAGAGAGACAGGGAGAGGAGAGGGGGAGGGGAGAGAGAGAGAGGGAGAGGAGAGGGGGAGGGGAGAGAGAGAGAGGGGGATGAGAGAGAGAAGGGGGGAGTGGGGAGAGAGAGACAAAGGGAGTGGGGAGGGGAGAGAGAGAAGGGGGGAGTGGGGAGAGAGAGAAAGAGAGGGGAGGGGAGAGAGACAGGGAAAGGGGGGTGAGAGATAGAGTGACAGGTAAAGGGAGAGAGAGAGAGACAGGGAGAAGGGAGAGAGAAAGAGAGGGAAGCGGGGGAGGGGAGAGAGACAGAGAGAAGGAGAGAGAGGCAGGGAGAAGGAGAGAGAGACATGGAGTAGGGAGAGAGAAAGAGAGGGGAGGGGGGAGGGAGGGAAGAGAGAGAGGGAGAAGGAGAGAGAGACAGGGAGAAGGGAGAGAGAAAGAGAGGGGAGGGGAGAGAGAGAGGGAGAAGGAGAGAGAGACAGGGAGAAGGAGAGAGAGACAGGGAGAAGGAGAGAGAGGCAGGGAGAAGGAGAGAGAGACATGGAGTAGGGAGAGAGAAAGAGAGGGGAGGGGGGAGGGAAGAGAGAGAGGGAGAAGGAGAGAGAGACAGGGAGAAGGGAGAGAGAAAGAGAGGGGAGGGGAGAGAGAGAGGGAGAAGGAGAGAGACAGGGAGAAGGAGAGAGAGACAGGGAGTAGGGAGAGAGAAAGAGAGGGGAGGGGGAGGGGAGAGAGAGAGGGAGAAGGAGAGAGACAGGGAGAAGGAGAGAGAGACAGGGAGTAGGGAGAGAGAAAGAGAGGGGAGGGGGGAGGGAAGAGAGACAGGGAGAAGGAGAGAGAAAGACAGCGGAGCGGGGAAGGGGAGAAGGAGAGAGAGACAGGGAGTAGGGAAAGAGAAAGAGAGTGGAGCGGGGGAGGGGAGAGAGACAGGGAGAAGGGAGAGAGAAAAAGAGGGGAGGGGAGAGAGACAGGGAGAAGGAGAGAGAGACAGGGAGAAGGGGAGAGAGACAGGGAGAAGGAGAGAGAGACAGGGAGAAGGGAGAGAGAAAGAGCAGGGAGCGGGGGAGGGGAGAGAGACAGGGAGAAGGGAGAGAGAAAGAGCAGGGAGCGGGGGAGGAGAGAGAGACAGGGAGAAGGAGAGAGAGGCAGGGAGTAGGGAGAGAGAAAGAGAGGGGAGGGGGGAGGGAAGAGAGACAGGGAGAAGGAGAGAGAAAGACAGCGGAGCGGGGAAGGGGAGAGGGAGAGAGACAGGGCGAAGGGAGAGAGAAAGAGAGCGGAGCGGGGGAGGGGAGAGAGACAGGGAGAAGGGAGAGAGAAAAAGAGGGGAGGGGAGAGAGACAGGGAGAAGGGAGAGAGAAAGAGCAGGGAGTGGGGGAGGGGAGAGAGACAGGGAGAAGAAGAGAGAGACAGGGAGAAGGGAGAGAGAAAGAGCAGGGAGCGGGGGAGGAGAGAGAGACAGGGAGAAGGAGGGGAGAGAGAAAGAGAGGGGAGGGGGGAGGGGAGAGAGAAGGAGAGGGGAGGGGGAGGGGAGAGAGACAGGGAAAAGGAGAGAGAGACAGGGAGAAGGAGAGAGAGACAGGGAGAAGGGAGAGAGAAAAAGAGGGGAGCGGGGGAGGGGAGAGAGACAGTTTGCTGAGACGCAACAGTGGTAGGCCTGATAACCAACAACGACGAGACGGCCAATAGGGAGGAGGTCAGAGACCTGGCCATGTGGTGCCAAGACAGCAACCTCTCCCTCAACGTGATCAAGACAAAGGAGATGATTGTGGACTACAGGAAAAGGAGGACTGAGCACGCCCCCATTCACATCGACGGGGCTGTAGTGGAGCAGGTTGAGAGCTTCAAGTTCCTTGGTTTTGTTAGGGTTCGTTCCTTACATCCTTCTTTGTCAGTCATTGGTTCATTGGTGAAATTAGCATTATGACAATAGTTTTTATTAAATAAACTTGTCATTACCTTTTTACTCCTGAGACCTAAACCCAATATAAACAATGGCTTTTAGTGTTATCTTAAACTTATCAGTGAACGTCCACTCCCCAAAGCTGATTTATTGTGGAATGTTTGACTAGTCTTATCTCCTACACTCCCCTGCAGAGTTCTGTCTCAGTCACACTTTTCTCAGAGAGAGAGACACAGAGAAAGAGAAAGACAGAGAGAGAGACACACAGACAGAGAGAGAGAGAAAGAGAGAGAGACAGAGAAAGAGAGAAACAGAGAGAGACAGAGAAAGAGAGAAAGAGAGAGACAGAGAAACAGAGAGAGAAAGAGAAACAGAGAGAGACACAGAGAAAGAGAGAGAAAGAGACACAGAGAGAGACACAGAGAAAGAGAGAGAAAGAGAAACAGAGAGAGACACAGAGAAAGAGAGAGAAAGAGAAACAGAGAGAGACACAGAGAAAGAGAGAGAGACACAGAGAAAGAGAGAGAGACACAGAGAAAGAGAGAGAAAGAGAAACAGAGAGAGATACAGAGAAAGAGAGAGAAAGAAAGACACAGAGAAAGAGAGAGAGACAGAGTCCCAGGGCTATACCTTCAGTTTAAGCTCCAGCTGTGGCAGAACAGACAGCAGCAGATGGCTGTCTATGTTGTACAGCTCCAGGGTCATGTCTGACAAATCACTGACAGACGTCTTCCCCAACATCAACACCAGGGTGAAGAACTGAGAGAGAGAATAGAGAAGAGAGAGGAGACGAGGAGAGAGGAGACGAGGAGAGAGGAGACGAGGAGACGTAGAGAGAGGAGACGAGGAGACGTAGAGAGAGGAGACGAGGAGACGTAGAGAGAGGAGATGAGGAGACGTAGAGAGAGGAGACGAGGAGACGTAGAGAGAGGAGACGAGGAGACGTAGAGACGAGGAGACGTAGAGACGAGGAGACGTAGAGAGAGGAGACGTAGAGAGAGGAGACGTAGAGAGAGGAGACGTAGAGAGAGGAGACGTAGAGAGAGGAGACGTAGAGAGAGGAGACGTAGAGAGAGGAGACGTAGAGAGAGGAGACGTAGAGAGAGGAGACGTAGAGAGAGGAGATGAGGAGAGAGATTAGAGAGAGAGAGGTGTGGTGGAATTATTGTTATCAAAAGGAGAGACTTAAATTTTCTTCAAAACAATGAAACTTTATTATAAAAAAATATATAAAAAAAAGTACCTTTATTTAACTAGGCAAGTCAGTTAAGAACAATTTCTTATTGTCAATGACGGCCTTGTTCAGGGACAGAACGACAGATTTGTACCTTGTCAGCTCGGGGATTTTGCAACCTTTCGGTTACTCGTCCAACACTAACTTCTAGGCTACCTGCCGCCCCAAGATTGGAGCTGGTCAGTCATCACCCCTGGAGGTGATCACTGAGAACTCAACCAGCTGGTTTGAGCCACAGTATTTTATAACAAAGTCCATCTTCCTTCAGTCTACATGACACACAACATATGAATGAAATGGGTCACAAGGTTAAGATTTGTATCAAAGAAACCACTACCACCGTTGTGTCGTCAGCAAACTTAGTGATGGTGCTGGAGTCGTGTTTGGCCACGCGGTCATCAGTGAACAGGGAGTACAGGAGGGGACTGAGTACACACAGTAGAGACATACAGTAGAGACATACAGTAGAGAGACACAGTAGAGACATACAGTAGAGAGACACAGTAGAGACATACAGTAGAGAAATACAGTAGAGAAATACAGTAGAGACATACAGTAGAGAGACACAGTAGACACAGACAGTAGAGAGACATACAGTAGAGACATACAGTAGAGAGACATACAGTAGAGAGACATACAGTAGAGAGACATACAGTAGAGACATACAGTAGAGACATACAGTAGAGACATACAGTAGAGACATACAGTAGAGAGACATACAGTAGAGAGACATACAGTAGAGACATACAGTAGAGACATACAGTAGAGACATACAGTAGAGACACACAGTAGAGAGACACACAGTAGAGACACACAGTAGAGACATACAGTAGAGACATACAGTAGAGACACACAGTAGAGACATACAGTAGAGACATACAGTAGAGACATACAGTAGAGACATACAGTAGAGACATACAGTAGAGAGACATACAGTAGAGAGAGATACAGTAGTTAACCGTCACAATGTATTTAAACTTATCTATACAAAATAATAATCGGTTAATTGGTTTAACCTGATCATGTACAATTGGATGGATAATAACAGAATGATCAGATAGAAATAGACATTATTGTGTAGATCCAATATGACTGTCAGATGGATTGGAATAGTGTAGGAGATTGTGTATCCTCTATTCATTGTATTTCTACCTTCAACATGCTGATTACAGCCTTGCCGTTATTTGAAGGCAGCCAATCCAATAGTTTCTTAGATCTGTATTCAAATCGTTTTGAAAAAAAGTACCTTTAAAGTAACTATTTGTTGCACCAAAAGTTGCTTTCCACATAGTTAAAAGAATAGTTCTCCCAGTGTCTATGTTAGGGCGTGTTCTCTGAACCACAGAGGACATCTGGTGATGTGCTTGTTGAGAAGGAAGTGTAAAAGACAAAATGGAGAATGGAAGAGGACGAAAACGAATCAGGAAGAATCTCATCATTATCAGAGGTTTGCCCGGAGTTGGAAAGGAGAACCAAGCAAGGTAGGCTACTCCATCCTTTTATCCCCCCCCCCCCAAAAATAAATAAATAAATAAATACATCAGGCAGACGTTTAACGTGACCCCCAACCGATTCTGTTTTTTTTCCCCCCCGTCTATTTGCGTTGTTTGTAACTTATTTTGTACATAATGTTGCCGCTTCCGTCTCTTATGACCGAAAATAACGTCTAGAACATCAGGGACCGGATTCACAAAACATTACTTACGAAAAAACGTAAGAAGTTTCTTAAGGGGGGGGGAAAAATAGGAAGTTTATATGGGTTCGTAAATGCAAATCCTCAAAATGTTCTGAGGAATTCGTAGTTTTGGAACTTCGTAAATATCTCATGTGGCATTGACATTAGTGACCAATAAATACGTCTGTGTGACAGGGACGATTGGATTTGGTCATTTCGTTATTTTTCACACATTATAGCCGTCAGACTAGCTATATGATAATCAGAAATGGATAACCAAGAAAGGAGATTGAAGTGAGGATAGAGGAAATAGCAGCCATGAAAAGGTTGCTGTTTGGGGAGACTTGCTAACCAGTGTTGCCAATTTAGCAATTTTGTTGCTAGATTTAGTAACTTTTCAGACTACCCTGACAACTTTTTTCTTATCCAAACAGCACCTAGCAACATATTTAGCTACTTTAAAAAAAAATGTATACTAACTTTTGAAAAGTGACTAAAATACTAAAATGCATTATCCCTCTCTTAATGACACTAAACCGATTTTCTCTGTCACAACACGCATTGTTGCAAAAAAGTGCAATGTGAGTGACGTCAGCAGCAAGCCAGCAACAACTTCAGCAAATTGCAAATCATTGTTGTCTGACTGCAGCAGCAGTACGGGTTCAACGAGACAAACCCAATGAATATAGTTGGTGAGGAACGTTTGATCTTGAACAGAATTTACAACATTAATCAACATGTCTTACAATCAAAATTGTACAGAAAAGAGTGGGAGTCTGTACCTGAACAAAATGTCAAATCGTATTATTATTTTTTTTCTCCCCGAGATGGCCAGTCAATTTGACTAACGTTATTGTGTATTCTACGTAATGACGCACAGTTTTACGTTATCACGCAATGACATCACAACGTCACTTAGCAACAAATCAACCTGCCTCAAGCAACTTACCCTGAAAATGTGTTGGCAACACTGTTGCTAACGGCGGGGTCACTACAGAGACGATAAAGAATGGATGGTCTGGAGTGGCCGAGTCTGTCTCTGTCGTCGGGGGTTATGGCAAGCGACAATGACGCAGTAAACATGAAGTGGTCCAAGTTCTTTGCAACTTGACGAGATAGCGCTAGCTAGTTAACACTTCTAGAATATTGTAATATATTGTTAATTACAAGCTAGCTTTGTGTAACCGATGTGAAATGGCTAGCTAGTTAGCGTTGGTGCGCACTAATTAGCGTTTTCAATCGGTGACGTCACTCGCTCTGAGACCTTGAAGAAGTTGTTCCCCTTGCTCCTCTGCAAGGGCCAGCGGCTCGGTTTTTGTGGCGCGATGGGTAACGATGCTTCGACGGTGGCTGTTGTCGATGTGTGCAGAGGGTCCCTGGTTCGAGCCCAGGTAGGGGTGAGGAGAGGGACGGAAGCTGTTACATTGGTGCCGTGACCCACTGGTTGCTGCGGGAAAGGAGGAAGTCAAAAGAAGGGGTGAGTGTAACCGATGTAAAATGGTTAGCTAGTTAGCGGTGGTGCGCGCTAATAGCGTTTTCAATCGGTGACATACTGTTACACTAGATAATGCGTGTTTAATTTGTAATCTTGCTGGATTTAAATATCCGGTAGCCAACTGTCCATGGAGCAAGAAAACGTTCATGGTCTCAAGACGAGGGTTTCGTTGTCCTAAAGCTAAGTACATTTCCAAGAAGAAATGCTAAAGTATTATTTTCAAGAATCCCAATTCTTCTTAACTTTTTTCTTAAGAAGAAACTTAAGAAAAAACCTAAAGAACATTTCCAATAATTTTATTGAGGAATAGCAACTTTGCTTAACATTCTTCATAAGTCTATAGTTTAAGGACAAAAATGGCAGTTAAAAAGGACATTTCTTAAGAAGGTTTTGTGAATCCAGCCCCGGGACTGCGATTACTCACCGCGGAATAATTTTTCTCCTTTCACTACTCGGGACAAGCCCGAGGCGATGGATATACTGCTACCTTGGTAACAGGCCCAGATCCCCGTGAAACATACATAACATACAGCTGGCTGGTTACACGCTATACTGGCAGGATAGAACACCGGCGTCTGGTAAGCTGCCTGCCATCCAGGACCTCTATACCAAGTGGTGTCAGAGGAAGGCCCTAAAAATTGTCAAAGACTCCAGCCACCCAAGTCATATATTGTTCTCTCTGCTAACACACGTCAAGTGGTACCGGAGCGCCAAGTCTTGGTCCAAGAGGCTTCTAAACAGCTTCTAACCCCAATCCATAAGACTCCTGAACAGCTAATCAAATGGCTACCCAGACTATTTGCATTGACCCCCCCCCCCACCTCTCCACACCGCTGCCACTCTCTGTTGTTATCTATGCAGTCACTTTTAATAACTCTACCTACATGTTCATTACTGCTGCTCTTTAATTACTTGTTAAAGATATCTCTTATTCTCCATGTTCTTATTCTCCATATTTATTTCTTTATTTATTTTAAACTCCATTGTTGGTTAAGGGCTCGTAAAGTAAGCGTTTCACTTTAAGGTCTACACCTGTTGTATTCGGCACTTCACTTTAAGGTCTACACCTGTTGTATTCAGCATTTCACTTTAAGGTCTACACCTGTTGTATTCAGCGCACGTGACTCAATAAAATTTGATTTGATTTTGATGAATTCATAACAAGAAAAAAGTAGAGCTTTTTGGTTCGTTTCCTAAAGTGATCATCTACTCCCACTGTATTTGTAATATATTATATATTTATATATATATATACTATATAATAATATACAGTAACGATACAATGATGTAATGATTTTATTCTGTTTTCTAGGAAGCTCCTCTATAAATTTGGAAGTGGAGGAATGTACTCCGCTTCCTACTACCACGCTGGGTACAACTGGAACAAAGTCTACTTCTCACGTAACCATATGTGGAATAGACGAGATGGTAGGTATTGGGTTGCTGGGTGTCACTATATACACACAGACGCGCACACACCACACACACCAAACACACCAAACACACCACACACACACACCACACACCACACCACACACCACACACCACACACACCACACACACCATACACACGCCACACCACACACACACAGACACACACACTGTTTTATTCTTCAAAGTATTCCAACATGTTTTGACAGTTTTTAGAGCCATGAAGGAAGATGTGGATCCGATCATCGTTTACAACATGCACTATCGTCTTTATGACATGTGGCCCTTTGTCGCCATGGTGAGGACCACTGTGTGTGTGTGTGTGTGTGTGTTATTTTTGTACTTTTCTGTCAAATCTACTTGTTGCAGATAAAATGTTGACGTAGTGTACATACAAATGCCTTTTGTGGTTAAATGCCCTTTGGAAACTCATTTAACTTATTCGGTACATCGCATTTTAAACCCTACTGATGGTTTTCTCACAAAACATTGTGCGTTTAAATAGTTATAGTTAAATAGTTATAGTTAAATAGTTATATAGTTAAATAGTTATAGTTATATAGTTAAATAGTTATATAGTTAAATAGTTATATAGTTATATAGTTATATAGTTATATAGTTAAATAGTTATATAGTTATATAGTTAAATAGTTATATAGTTAAGTAGTTATATAGTTAAGTAGTTATATAGTTAAGTAGTTATATAGTTAAATAGTTATATAGTTAAATAGTTATATAGTTAAATAGTTAAATAGTTATATAGTTATATAGTTATATAGTTAAATAGTTATATAGTTAAATAGTTATATAGTTAAATAGTTATATAGTTAAATAGTTATATAGTTATATAGTTAAATAGTTATATAGTTAAATAGTTAAATAGTTATATAGTTATATAGTTAAATAGTTATATAGTTAAATAGTTATATAGTTAAATAGTTATATAGTTAAATAGTTATATAGTTAAATAGTTATACAGTTAAATAGTTATAGTTAAATAGTTATAGTTAAATAGTTATATAGTTAAATAGTTATATAGTTATATAGTTAAATAGTTATAGTTAAATAGTTATATAGTTAAGTAGTTATATAATTAAATAGTTATAGTTAAATAGTTATATAGTTAAATAGTTATATAGTTATATAGTTATAGTTAAATAGTTATATAGTTATAGTTAAATAGTTAAATAGTTATATAGTTATAGTTAAATAGTTAAATAGTTAAATAGTTATAGTTAAATAGTTATATAGTTAAATAGTTATATAGTTAAGTAGTTATATAATTAAATAGTTATAGTTAAATAGTTATATAGTTAAATAGTTATATAGTTATATAGTTAAGTAGTTATATAATTAAATAGTTATAGTTAAATAGTTATATAATTAAATAGTTATATAGTTAAATAGTTATATAGTTAAATAGTTATATAGTTAAATAGTTATATAGTTAAGTAGTTATATAATTAAATAGTTATAGTTAAATAGTTATATAGTTAAATAGTTATATAATTAAATAGTTATAGTTAAATAGTTATATAGTTAAATAGTTATATAATTAAATAGTTATAGTTAAATAGTTATATAGTTAAATAGTTATATAGTTAAATAGTTATAGTTATATAGTTATATAGTTATAGTTATAGTTATAGTTATATAGTTATATAGTTAAGTAGTTATATAATTAAATAGTTATAGTTAAATAGTTATATAGTTAAATAGTTATATAGTTAAATAGTTATAGTTATATAGTTATATAGTTATAGTTATAGTTATATAGTTATATAGTTATATAGTTATAGTTATATAGCGAGTGTGTCCACTGGGATTATTAGACAAAAAAAAGCAAGATTATTTTTTATTTGTAAAACGGCCAATGACAGCCAAGCATTGATGATCATGTGACCAGCATAAGACCCTCAATATTTATTGGTTAAAGAGCATCATCACCGTGACCTTTCACCCTGTGAAGTTCATCATCATTTATTTAATCTGTCGCCTAATGAAGTGGTTTCCCGACCAGTCGTAGTGGGAGGGACCACACAACATATCAATCACATGACTCCCCAGTTTACTTTGATATAATGGTTATTATATCAATATTATTTAAATTAAAATATTAAAATATGATTTAAATTAAAATATTATTTAAAGCGCATAAAAGCGTTTCCACCCAAATTTCTCACGTAATTCATTTTACCAAAAATATCCCATCTTGTCTTGCGTGTTTTGTGGACATGTGGAAACATTTTTTTAAAACATTTTTTTAATATTTCCATCGTCATGTCATTATTTTTTACCCGACTTCACTCGCATAAAAAAAAAAGGTTTAATAAAACCTGGTTAGTCTCACATCCTTTGTACTTTTCGGCGTCTGACTTAAACCACAAGACTGATTTGAAGCTGGTTTCACTTCCTGGGTGGAGGTGGTGGGGGTGGAGTCACACCCGTCGGATACTTTCCTCTTGTTCAAATCAAACTTTATTAGTCACATGCGCCGAATACAACAGGTGTAGACTTTACCGTGAATTGCTTACTGACAAGCCCTTAACCAACAGTGCAGTTCAAGAAGAAGAAAATATTTACCAAGTAGCCTACAACCGTAACGAGGCTATATACAGGGTGTTACGGTACAGAGTCAATGTGGAGGCTATATACAGGGGGTACCGGTACAGAGTCAATGTGGAGGCTATATACAGGGGGTACCGGTACAGAGTCAATGTGGAGGCTATATACAGGGGGTACCGGTACAGAGTCAATGTGGAGGCTATATACAGGGTGTTACGGTACAGAGTCAATGTGGAGGCTATATACAGGGGGTACCGGTACAGAGTCAATGTGGAGGCTATATACAGGGGGTACCGGTACAGAGTCAATGTAGAGGCTATATACAGGGGGTACCGGTACAGAGTCAATGTGGAGACTATATACAGGGTGTACCGGTACAGAGTCAATGTAGAGGCTATATACAGGGGGTACCGGTACAGAGTCAATGTGGAGGCTATATACAGGGTGTTACGGTACAGAGTCAATGTGGAGGCTATTTACAGGGGGTACTAGTACAGAGTCAGTGTGCGGGGGTACAGGCTAGTTGAGGTAATCTCTACATGTAGGTGGGGGCGAAGTGACTTTGCATAGGTAACAAACAAACAGCGAGTAGCAGCAGTGTACAAGGGGGGGTCAATGTAAATGAATTGAATTGTTCAGCAGTCTAATGGCTTGGGGGTAGAAGCTGTTGAGGAATGTTTTGGTCCTAGACTTTTGGTCCTAAACAGGTGGGTGTCTGGAGTCTTTGACAATTTTATGGGCTTTCCTCTGACACTGCCTGGTGTAGAGGTCCTGGAAGGCAGGAAGCTTGGGCCCGGTGATGTACTGGGCCGTACGCACAGGGAGGCAGGGAGGCAGAGATAGGCAGGCAGATTTAAACACCAATTTATGTCTCTGATAAAAGTATTTATCCTCTCAGGGGATGCGTCGGGGTGACTATCAAATCAGTATTATTGAGCTGCCGAAAGGTTATCCTGAAAACTATGTCTCCATCAACCAGCTGTACAGGTAAGAGACAACCTCTTCATAGATATTCTACATTCAGGTAAGAGACAACCTCTTCGTAGACAGAATAGATTCTATATTCAGGTAAGAGACAAACTCATTATTTAAAAAAACGTGGGCCAGTTGTGTGCGACCCTGTGGGACTCCCGATCATGACCGGTTGTGATACGGCCCGGAATCGAACCAGGGTCTGCAGTGACGCCTCTCAAATCAAATTTTATTTGTCAAATACACGTGTTTAGCAGATGTTATTGCGGGTGTAGCGAAATGCTTGTGTTTCTAGCTCCAACAGTGCAGTAGTATCTAACAATATCACAACATATGCCCAATACACACAAATCTAAGTAAAGGAATGGAATTAAGTACATATAGACTAAGATACAGTAGAATTGTATAGGAACTTAAAACTTTGCACCTTCTGTCCCGTCGATGTGGATAGGGGGCTGCTCCCTCTGCTGTTTCCTGAAGTCCAACGATCATCTCCTTTAGTTTTTTTAACGTTAAGTGAGAGGTCGTTTTCCTGGCACCACACTCCCAGCATCCTCACCTCCTCCCTTTAGGCTGTCTCGTCGTTGTTGGTA
Source organism: Salvelinus alpinus (assembly GCF_045679555.1). Lineage (NCBI taxonomy): Eukaryota > Metazoa > Chordata > Actinopteri > Salmoniformes > Salmonidae > Salvelinus > Salvelinus alpinus. The sequence continues at coordinate 53,830,401 of NC_092098.1, forward strand.
GTCAAGCCCACTACTCTAGTACTGAGATGTGCCACTTGGGAGACGTTCTACATTCTATGTTATACATTCTACAGCCTACATTCTATATTCTACAGCCTACATTCTACAGCCTATTCTATATTCTACAGCCTACGTTCTACAGCCGACATTCTATATTCAACATTCTATATTCTACAGCCTACATTCTATATTCTACAGCCTACATTCTATATTCTACAGCCTACATTCTACAGCCTATTCTATATTCTACAGCCTACGTTCTACAGCCGACATTCTATATTCTACAGCCTATATTCTATATTCTACAGCCGGCATTCTATATTCAACATTCTATATTCTACAGCCTATATCCTATATTCTACATCCTATATTCTACAGCCTACATTCTATATTCTACAGCCTACATCATACAGCCTATATTCTACAGTCTACATTCTATATTCTACAGCCTACATTCTACAGCGTACATTCTATATTCTACATTCTATATTCTACAGCCTACATTCTACAGCGTACATTCTATATTCTACAGCCTATATTCTACAGCCTACATTCTATATTCTACAGCCTACATTCTACAGCCTACATTCTATATTCTACAGCCTATATTCTATATTCTACAGCCTACATTCTATATTCTACAGCCTACATTCTATATTCTACAGCCTACATTCTCACATTTGAGAGAACACATACGGAACCTGTGCATCAAAGGAGGACTATATACTTGTTTATCACTTTTAAATCAGCCGATTATTCATTATCTCTAAATGATCTATCCGTTATCTATCTCGTGTGTATTATGTTTTGTGTGGACCCCCAGGAAGAGTAGCTACAACAACTAATGGGGATCCTGATAAAATACCAATCAATTCCAATAACAATAGCTGTGTTGTCTTTCTACAGCAACTGTCTTGGTAAGATCCCCAAGCAGATGTTCAGGTACTGGGAGGATCGCTGGCAAGAAGCTTATGACATCTGGGATGTCTATCACGACAGCTACTCCATAGACCGCTGGCTGTATAGCAGAGAGGAATGGAACCTCTAGTGACACACACAGTACCTCCATTTTGTGTGAACAACTTTTTTTTTTCTTTTTTTTTCTTTCTTAGCTTTTTCAAAACTACACTTTTTAAAGAGTATCGGTTACCTAGCAACCCCTAGAACCCAACAACAACGACTCATACCTTACTGTTGTACTTGTCTTTCTTGCACTGACGCCTGTTTTGGTTGTGTCTGATATAATTTCGTTGAGCAGCTGCTCTTGATCGTTGTCTTGAAGCCACTGGCGTTTTGAAGTTCAGAACGAGAAACTGTAAACTATATAGAATTAATTGTCCTCAGATTTAAAAAAAAAAAAAAAAAAAAAAAAAAAAATCAGGATTAGTGTTTTGGATATTTATCATCCTGATCGAGGTGTAGATTACATCTCACATTTCCAGTGTTCTGTAACGGCGGTCTTCCTCCTCTGACGACGACGACGAGGAGGAGTAGTAAGGATCGGAGGACCAATGCGCAGCGTGGTACGTGTTCATGCTCTTTATTAAAACAATCGAACACTGAAACAAAAACAATAAACGACACGTGAAATAACCAACCGAAACAGTTCCGTGTGGAACACACAGACACAGAAAATATACACCCACCAAAAACACAAGTGGGAAAAGGCTACCTAATGTAACAGTATAACTTTAAACCGTCCCCTCGCCCCGACACGGGCGCGAACCAGGGACCCTCTGCACACATCAACAACAGTCGCCCACGAAGCACGGTCGTTACCCATCGCTCCACAAAAGCCGCGGCCCTTGCACAGCAAGGGGAAACCCTACTTAAAGTCTCAGAGCAAGTGACGTAACTGATTGAAATGCTACTAGCGCGTACCCGCTAACTAGCTAGCCATTTCACATCCGTTACACTCACCCCCCTTTCAACCTCCTCCTTTTCCGCAGCAACCAGTGATCCGGGTCAACAGCATCAATGTAACAGTATAACTTTAAACCGTCCCCTCGCCCCGACACGGGCGCGAACCAGGGACCCTCTGCACACATCAACAACAGTCGCCCACGAAGCACGGTCGTTACCCATCGCTCCACAAAAGCCGCGGCCCTTGCACAGCAAGGGGAAACCCTACTTAAAGTCTCAGAGCAAGTGACGTAACTGATTGAAATGCTACTAGCGCGTACCCGCTAACTAGCTAGCCATTTCACATCCGTTACACTAAGTACGATTCTCAATCAGAGACAACTAACGACACCTGCCTCTGATTGAGAACCACACCAGGCCAAACGCAAAACACAACATAGAAAACGAAACATAGACAACCCATCCAACTCACGCCCTGAGGTCAGAAAACGTGACGTGTTCAAACATGTAACAAGGCTGCATGGGATTTCGTCTCAATGGGACTCTGTGCAGCCAATGGCAATGTCCACTTCGGGGATAATCTCGGGAGCCACTTGCGGATTTGAGTTACTGAGTTTCACCTTTAAAAAACAAAAACTGATTTGAATTGAGTCCTAAATCGCTCTGGATAAGAGCATCTGCTAAAATGTAAAATGTAAATGTTTACATAGCCTGGTCCCACATCTGTTGGCCCATAGGAGTTGGCAAGAGGATAGACTGCTCTGGGATCAGGCTACAGTAGCCTACGCATAAATTGCAAAGGACTTCTGAATGGTTTTCGTGTTTGTACGGTGCTTGAAACAACAGTTGTGGTTTTGGTTCCAACACTTATAGTTTTACTGTGTGTGTATTGCTTGAGAGTTGTTTATTTTTTTTAATGACGCCGTCTCACTTATAGTTTTACTGTGTGTGTATTGCTTGAGAGTTGTTTATTTTTTTTTATGACGCCGTCTCACTTATAGTTTTACTGTGTGTGTATTGCTTGAGAGTTGTTTATTTTTTTTAATGACGCCGACATTATAGTGTTACAGAAACAGGACTGTGCTGTAGGCTACTAGATTCAAGCAGACGTGATGGAAGTAGCTGAAATACGAGGACAACGTTTTCCGTACTTTTTTACTGTCCTACAGATCTGCAGAATGACGTCTACTAGTATAAAGATCCTTCGTTTCTGACCGGTTACAAAGTTTAAACTTTTTTTTTTTTTTTTTTACAATAATGTTTAAAGCTTTTGCTCCACCACCCCCCTCCCCCCGCTTTTCTACAAATTGGCATCTATAATGTTGTGTTTTTGCCTTCAATATGCTTTGTTGCCAGCAATAAATAATACTTTGAAAATAATTTGCTTTAAGATCGTCTCTTATCATCATATCATGAGTCTCTGGTGCAACACAACAGGAGAGTTTCCTGGTTTCCTGGTTAAGTTGTTAGTAGCCAGCTATTGGGTGAACTCTACTTGACTGTACGTTCATTGGAGCTCTCGATCAAAGGTGTAATGAGTTATAACTGTATTTCCAAAGTTGTTGTAACGGTGAGAGACCTGTAAATGGTGAGGAGATTGATCAGGTGCCCGATGTGGGCACCTGATCACTTTGAGAGGGCTGCCTGGGTCAGGGAAGACGGATCGGGCAACTTTTTCAGATCGCAGGACGAGGATAAAGTTGTTTTTCTTGATAATTGTTTTTGTACCATTGTCAAAAGAAAGTTGTTTCAATATTTAAATAGGGGAATTCAGGCCAAAGCATTACATCTTGGTTTCATCAGACCAGAGAATCTTGTTTCTCATGGTCTGAGGATCTGTCGTGGAGAATTGTTTCAGAAATATAACACTCTTACAAGAACTTGTGAATTCAATATAGACTTTAATACAAAGTAGCAAAACTGAGCCCACCCACAGAAGGACCTATCACAAACGTAACAGAGCCGAGCCCCTCCATGGAAGGACCCTATCACAAACGTAACAGAGCCGAGCCCCTCCATGGAAGGACCTATCACAAACGTAACAGAGCCGAGCCCCTCCATGGAAGGACCCTATCACAAACATAACAGAGCCGAGCCCCTCCATGGAAGGACCTATCACAAACGTAACAGAGCCGAGCCCCTCCATGGAAGGACCCTATCACAAACATAACAGAGCCGAGCCCCTCCATGGAAGGACCCTATCACAAACATAACAGAGCCGAGCCCCTCCATGGAAGGACCTATCACAAACGTAACAGAGCCGAGCCCCTCCATGGAAGGACCCTATCACAAACATAACAGAGCCGAGCCCCTCCATGGAAGGACCCTATCACAAGCATAACAGAGCCGAGCCCCTCCATGGAAGGACCCTATCACAAACGTAACAGAGCCGAGCCCCTCCATGGAAGGACCCTATCACAAACGTAACAGAGCCGAGCCCCTCCATGGAAGGACCCTATCACAAACGTAACAGAGCCGAGCCCCTCCATGGAAGGACCCTATCACAAACGTAACAGAGCCGAGCCCACCCACGGAAGGACCCTATCACAAACGTAACAGAGCTGAGCCCCTCCATGGAAGGACCCTATCACAAACATAACAGAGCCCCTCCATGGAAAGAGACTAAATTCTCATATTACAGAGTCCTGCCTTTTATAGGACTTCTGTCTTTGCATAACGTATAGAGTCCCCTCCCTCTATATGAAAATAGCTTCCCTTGACCTTTCTCCATTATTTTATTTTCTTTCTCAGAGCTTGTTAACGCCCACATCTGACAGCTGTATAGGTTATATTGGTAGTGGGGCCCTGCTTGTTAACGCCCACATCTGACAGCTGTATAGGTTATATTGGTAGTGGGGCCCTGCTTGTTAACGCCCACATCTGACAGCTGTATAGGTTATATTGGTAGCAGAACCTCTTTTCACGTCCATCTGTTGGTCAGTTGGCTAACACCCTCCTTTGTTGCGTCCCTCTGACATCGGTATGTCCAGCTGTCCTATGGGCCTATGGCTTTGGCCTTTGAACTCATGTTCACCGTAATGTGATCTTTGGGGTATGTTGCCCTTTTTCAGAAATAAGCAGATGCACTAGGTGTCACCTTCTCCTATTGTTCGATGTACATATGTCCTTGCTACTTCCGTATAGCATATATATATATATTACACTAGCTCCCACAATCCTTCAGGTGCCTTTTGGCAAACTCACAAGCGGGCTGTCATGTGCCTTTCACTGAGAAGTGGCTTCCGTCTGGTCACTCTCTACCATAATGGCCTGATTTGGTGGAGTGCTGTAGAGATGGTTGTCCTTCTGGAAGGTTCTCCCATCTCCACAGAGGATCTCTGGAGCTCTGTCAGAGTGACCATCAGGTTCTTGGTCACCTTCCCTGACCAAGGCCCTTCTCCCCCGATTGCTCAGTTTGGCTGGGCGGCCAGCTCTGTATATAGTGTCGTGGAAAATCGGTTCAAAACATAACACTTGCAAGAACTTGTGGATTCAATAAAGGCTTTAATATAAAATATCACAAGCCGGAGTGGTCCGCGGATCACAACCCGTTTCCCAGAGCCCTGGCTCTTGTATTTATACACATATGAGTCCCTCACATATGCAAACGAAGATACTTCCCACCATTATCTTTTATGTTTTAGGCTTCCTGCTTGTTTACGCCCAATAACGCCCATGTCTGGTTTCAGTTAGGTTATAATGGTGGCAGGACCCTTTCTTGTCCTAAAAATAATATATGTCTGTCTATCCTATAGGCCTACGTCTTTGGCATGTTTGCCTTTATTAGAAGCAGCAGACTATGTGTCTCTTCTATCATTAGTGTGTCCAGTTGTCCTATGCGCCTATGTGTCGCCTTCTCTTCCTGTAGTCTGTTTTAGTGTTCAGCTGTTTTTACCAGCATGTATCCATTCACTCATGTCTGCCTTCTCTTATGTACACCTCAATGTCTGTCCCTAAATGTATCATTCACTCCCACAATAGCCTCCACAATTAGTGAGTCAATGTGGAGGCTATATACAGGGGGTACCGGTACAGAGTCAATGTGGAGGCTATATACAGGGGGTACCGGTACAGAGTCAATGTGGAGACTATATACAGGGGGTACCGGTACAGAGTCAATGTGGAGACTATATACAGGGTGTTACGGTACAGAGTCAATGTGGAGGCTATATACAGGGGGTACCGGTACAGAGTCAATGTGGAGACTATATACAGGGTGTTACGGTACAGAGTCAATGTGGAGGCTATATACAGGGGGTACCGGTACAGAGTCAATGTGGAGACTATATACAGGGTGTTACGGTACAGAGTCAATGTGGAGGCTATATACAGGGGGTACCGGTACAGAGTCAATGTGGAGGCTATATACAGGGGGTACCGGTACAGAGTCAATGTGGAGACTATATACAGGGTGTTATGGTACAGAGTCAATGTGGAGGCTATATACAGGGGGTACCGGTACAGAGTCAATGTGGAGGCTATATACAGGGGGGTACCGGTACAGAGTCAATGTGGAGGCTATATACAGGGGGTACCGGTACAGAGTCAATGTGGAGGCTATATACAGGGGGTACCGGTACAGAGTCAATGTGGAGACTATATACAGGGGGTACCGGTACAGAGTCAATGTGGAGGCTATATACAAGGTGTAATGGTACAGAGTCAATGTGGAGGCTATATACAGGGGGTACCGGTACAGAGTCAATGTGGAGACTATATACAGGGTGTTACGGTACAGAGTCAATGTGGAGACTATATACAGGGTGTTACGGTACAGAGTCAATGTGGAGACTATATACAGGGGGTACCGGTACCTAGTCAATGTGGAGGTTATATACAGTGGGTACCGGTTAGTTGAGTGTCTCAGCTATGGCGGTGTTGAGAGGAAATTCTGGTCCACTTTGACCCAGATGGTTTATAGTGTTCAGTTATGTCACCTGGGCAACACTGAGAGAATGGTCAGACAAGAAGCTACACCTCTGGTCTGACCCCAAGCTGTGGATTCTAGTTAAAAAAATGTGTTAACCCTTTATTTAACTAGGCAAGTCAGTTAAGAACAAATTCTTATTTACAATGACGGCCTAACCCCCCGGGCCAAACCTTAACCCGGACGACGCTGGGCCAATTGTGCGACGCCCTATGGGACTCCCAATCACGGCTGGTTGTGATTCAGCCTGGAATCGAACCAGGGTCTGTAGTGACGCCTCTAGCACTGAGTTGCAGTGCCTTAAGACCGCTGTGATACAGCCTGGAATCGAACCAGGGTCTGTAGTGACGCCTCTAGCACTGAGTTGCAGTGCCTTAAGACCGATGCGCCACTCGGGTGAATATAATGAGGGGCTCAGGAGAAAAACAGATCATAAAGAAGATTTTCAGTTTATCTTCAATAAACTCAATCAATACACAGTCGTGCATCACCTTTTGACTTACATTTTCACATATGAACAACATAAATTCCCAAATAGTATATATTTTTATATATATATTTCATAGTCTACACAAACATTCAGACATGTTTTTTATTGTTTTATTCGTTGTGTAACAGATCCCTCTTCTCGTACCGTCCTTCTGACTTTCAGATAGACATTAGTACACAGTCATGTAGAATATACACTGACAGACAGACTTGTTAGATTCTGTGGTTAATGTTGGACTAGCACTGTGATACAGCCTGGAATCGAACCAGGGTCTGTAGTGACGCACTGAGTTAATGTTGGAATACTTGTTATACTCAGAACTAACAGTATCTGAGGAGTGAGACTGGTTTTTACCCTCAGAAGTTCATGTTGAGCCAGATGGTGGTGGATGGTGCTGGGTGGCGTCGTGGAAAATCGTCTTAATTCAATAAAGGCTTTTAATACAGAAATATCAGAAGCCGTCCGCGGACGAACCAACTTCCCTCCCGCTCGCTCTGTACTTATTTACATATGAGTCCATCCCACATGCAAATGAAGTTACCTCCCTCAGTTCATCTGCCACCATTATCTTTTAGTTTAAGCTTCCTGTTTGTTCACGCCCAATAACGCCCCATATCTGCTTTTGATTAGATTATAATGGTGACAGTACCCTTTCGTGTCCTAAAAATAATATTTGTCCAGCTAATGTGTCTTTGGTCTTTGTATTTATGTTTTTAGCTTGGTGTGCTCTTCGGTATGTTTGCCCTTATTAGGACTAGTAGACTGTGTGTTCCTCCAACATTAGTATGTCCAGCTTATCCTTAGCATTTATGGCCTTTGCATTTATACTTATGTTTGTTCCGCTCTATCTAATCTCTGCCCTTTCCAGAATAGCAAATGCACTTAAGTGTCACCTTCTCCTCCTGTGGTCTGATGTTCACATGTCTTTGCTCTATGGTATTATATCTGTCCCTATATGTAACCTTAACTACCACAGTGGACGGGAGGAAGTCACAGGATTAGACAACAAGGGGGTTGAGGTCAGGTCAGATCCCCTTAAGGGAGAAACAATGGTTTATTACAGTTGGAAGTTGGAAGTTTACATACACCTTCGCCAAATACATTTAAACTCAGTTTTTCACAATTCCTGACATTTAATCCTAGTAAAAACTCCCTGTCTTAGGTCAGTTAGGATCACCACTTTATTTTAAGAATGTGAAATGTCAGAATAATAGTAGAGAGAATGTTTTATTTCAGCTTTTATTTCTTTCATCACATTCCCAGTTGGTCAGACGTTTACATACACTCAATTAGTATTTGGTAGCATTGCCTTTAAATTGTTTAACTTGGGCCAAACGTTTCGGGTAGCCTTCCACAAGCTTTCCACAATAAGTTGGGTGAATTTTGGCCCATTCCTCCTGACAGAGCTGGTGTAACTGAGTCAGGTTTGTAGGCCTCCTTGCTCGCACACGCTTTTTCAGTTCTGCCCACAAATGTTCTATAGGATTGAGGTCAGGGCTTTGTGATGGCCACTCCAATACCTTGACTCTGTTGTCCTTAAGCCATTTTGACACAACTTTGGAAGTATGCTTGGGGTCATTGTCCATTTGGAAGACCCATTTGTGACCAAGCTTTAACTTCCTGGCTGATGTCTTGATATGTTGCTTCAATATATCCACATAATTTTCCTTTCTCATGATGCCATCTATTTTGTGAAGTGCACCAGTCCCTCCTGCAGCAAAGCACCCCCACAACATGATGCTGCCACCCCCGTGCTTCACGGTTGGGATGGTGTTCTTTGGCTTGCAGTTTCCCCCTTTTTCCTCCAAACATAACGATGGTTATTATGGCCAAACAGTTCTATTTTTGTTCCATCAGACCAGAGGACAATTCTACAAAAAGTACAATCTTTCTCACCATGTGCAGTTGCAAACCGTAGTCTGGCTTTTTTATGGTGGTTTTTGAGCAGTGGCTTCTTCCTTGCTGAGTGGCCTTTCAAGTTATGTCGATATAGGACTTGTTTTACTGTGGATATAGGTCTTGGCTGATTTCTTTTGATTTTCCCATGATGTCAAGCATAGAGGCACTAAGTTTGAAGGTAGGCCTTGAAATACATCCACAGGTACACCTTCGATTGACTCAAAAGTTTGTAATTTAGCCTATCAGAAGCGTCTAAAGCCATGACATCATCTTCTGGAATTTTCCAAGCTGTTTAAAGGCACAGTCAACTTAGTGTATGTCAATTTCTGACCCACTGGAATTGTAGTACAGTGAATTATAAGTGAAATAATCAGTCTGTAAACAATTGTTGGAAAAATGACTTGTGTTATGCACACAGTAGATGTCCTAACCGACTTGCCAAAACTATAGTTTGTTAACAAGAATTTTGTGGAGTGGTTGAAAAATTTAGTTTTAATGACTCCAACCTAAGTGTATGTCAACTTCCCGACTTGTGGTGGTGGAAACATGTCTAATACAGCTGTATTGATCCTCTGGGAAGAAAAGCTAAGAAAAAGTTAAGCTTTCCTAGTGTCCGTTGAGTCATTTAGAACCTAACAGACTGTAGAACATAACACTGACAGTCATGTAGAATACATGTGCATTTTAAGTTACAGCTTTATTATAAAATTGATTAAATTACATATTTCCTCATCATCATAATAATAATAATAAATAATGATGAAACAGAACAGGTTTTTAGACATTTGGGAAATGTATATAAAAAATTAAAAAACATTAGTATTCAGACCCTTTGCTGTGAGACTGAAAATTGAGCTCAGGTGCATCCTGTTACCATTGATCATCCTTGAGATGTTTCTACAACTTCGAGTCCACCTGTGGTAAATGTAATGTGATTGTACATGATTTGGAAAGGCACACGCCTGTCTCTATAAGGTCATACAGTTGACAGTGAATTGTCAGAGCAAAAAACCAAGCCATGAGGTCAAAGGAATTGTCCGTAGAGCTCCGAGACAGGATTGTGTCGAGGCACAGATCTGGAACAAAACATGTCAGTAGTATTGAAGGAACTCCAGTGGCCTCCATTATTTAATGGAAGAAGTTTGGAACCACCAAGAACTGAGCAATCGGGGGGGAAGGGCCTTGGTCAGGGAGGTGACCAAGAACCTAATGGTCTTACTAATGGTCACTCTGACAAAGCTCCAGAGTTCCTCTGCGGAGATGGGAAAACTTTCCAGAAGGACAACCATCTCTGCAGCACTCCACTAAATTAGACCTTTGTGGTAGAGTGGCCAGATGGAAGCCACTCCTCATCAAAAGGTACATGACAGCCTGTTTGGAGTTTGCCAAAAGGCATCTAAAGGACTCTCAGACCATGAGAAACAAGATTCTCTGGTCTGATGAAACCAAGATTGAACTATTTGGCCTGAATGCCAAGCGTCACGTCTGGAGAAAACCTGGCACCATGCCTACAGTGAAGCATGGTGGTGGCAGCATCATGCTGTGGGGATGTTTTTCAGAGGCAGGGACTGGGAGAATAGTCAGGATTGAGGGAAAGATGAACGGAGCAAAGTACAGAGAGATACTGGATGAAAACCTGCTCCAGAGCGCTCAGGACCTGACTGTGATGAAGGTTCACCTTCCAACAGGACAACAAACCTAAGCAAACATTTCCAAGACAACGCAGGAGTGGCTTCGGGACTGTCCTTGAGTGGCCCAGCCAGAGCCCGGACTTGAACGAGATCAAAAATATCTGGAGAGACCTCAAAATAGCTGTGTAGCGACGCTCCCCATCCAACCTGACAGAGCTTGAGAGGATCTGCAGAGAAGAATGGGAGAAACTCCCCAAATACAGGTGTTTCAAGCTTGTAGCGTCATACCCAAGAAGACTCGAGGCTGTAATCGCTGCCAAAGGTGCGTCAACAAAGTACTGAGTAAAGGGTCTGAATACTTATGTAAATGTTATATTTCATTTTTTTAAATATATATAAATTAGCTAAATAAAAATAAAACCTGTTTCTGCTTTGTCTTTATGGGGTATTTTATATATATATATAATATACAGTGACAGACAGACATGTGGACTGTATAATATACAGTTACAGACAGACATGTGGACTGTATAATATACAGTGACAGACAGTCATGTGGACTCTATAATATACAGTTACAGACAGACATGTGGACTGTGTAATATACAGTGACAGACAGTCATGTGGACTCTATAATATACAGTTACAGACAGACATGTGGACTGTATAATATACAGTGACAGACAGACATGTGGACTGTGTAATATACAGTTACAGACAGACATGTGGACTGTGTAATATACAGTGACAGACAGACATGTGGACTGTGTAATATACAGTGACAGACAGACATGTGGACTGTAGAATATACAGTTACAGACAGACATGTGGACTGTGTAATATACAGTTACAGACAGTCATGTGGACTGTAGAATATACAGTTACAGACAGACATGTGGACTGTGTAATATACAGTTACAGACAGACATGTGGACTGTAGAATATACAGTGACAGACAGACATGTGGACTGTAGAATATACAGTGACAGACAGACACGTGGACTGTAGAATATACACCTTTTAAACTTCTTAGGGCTATGCCCCTTTTTTCTCCACTTCCTGTCTGAATGACGTGCCCAAAGTAAACTGCCTGTAGCTCAGGCCCTGAAGCCAGGATATGCATATAATTGGTACCATTGGAAAGAAAACACTTTGACGTTTGTAGAAATGTTCAAATAATGTAGGAGAATATAACACAATAGATATGGTAGGAGAAAATCCAAAGAAAAACCAACCAGATTTTTTTTGGAGAGACCATCCTCTTAGAAATTCAAGAGAAAGGTCAAATTGAAAATTAGCTCCCTGGATGCAATTCCTATGGCTTCCACAGGGTGTCAGCAGTCTATGTTCAAGGTTTCAGGCTTGTAACTACAAAAACAAATAAGAAATAGTAGAGGGACACAGTCTTGGAAATTCGTATTTGTGCGCGCCATGAAGACATTACGCACCTGCTAAAATTGGTTTCCTATTGAACATACTTGTTTCCGTAAGAAATATTATAGTTTGATTACATTTGAGGGTATCTGAGGAGTAAATAGAAACTTATTTTGACTTGTTGAAACAAAGTTTAGGGGTTGATTTTCAGATTCCTTTCTCTGCATGTTGAACGAGTGGATTACTCAAATCGATGGCGCCAACTAACCAGACTTTTTGGGATATAAAGAAGGATTTTATCTAACAAAATTACACTACATGTTATAGCTGGGACCCTTTGGATGACAAATCAGAGGAAGATTTTCAAAAAGGAAATTAATATTTTATCGTTGTATGTGAATGTATGAAACCTGTGCCGGTGGAAAAATATTTTGACGTGGGGCGCCGTCCTCAAACAATCGCATGGCATGTTTTCACTGTAATAGCTACTGTAAATCGGACAGTGCAGTTAGATTAACAATAATTTAAGCTTTCAGCCGATATAAGACAATTATATGTACATACAGTAAATGTTTAAAATCCATAATATTTATGAATATTTCCTTGAATTGCGCGCAATCCAGTTTCACCGGAAGTTGTCCCGCTAGCGGAACACCGATCCTTATTAACTAAACTCAGATTTACTTTGAAGTCCAAAGTGTAGCAATACAGTTGAAATCAGTAATTGACACGGACGTGGTGGCGTAGCAGGAAGACTGGCATGCTGTGAACCAAGAGGTTGTGAGTTCAAATCCCAGTTGAATATTAATGACTGTATAAATAAACATACACCATGTAGCCATGGATGACAAAATGTGTCCTGTGTTTAAGTTGAAAACACTGTGCGTTTATCATAACGACTCATCTTTGTTTTTCGGGCTTGTGAATCTCACGTGATAAATTGAATCCACATGTGACACTTCATGTGAAAGGTTATGTGGAAATCCACTTGAAACTAAATGTGAAATATCATCACGTGAAGTGTTCCAAAAACACGTGAAATATCATGTGAAGTGTTCCCGAAAACATATGATTTCACATGTAAAGTCATGTGGTTTTCCACATCTAAAGTCATGTGATTTTCCTGTAAGGATGTACGTTGAAGCTGCTCCACTCTACAGAACCAGGGGATAGGCTCCTGTCCTGTGAGCCGTTCTTCCTCGGACAAAGCTACTTATGTACAGTCGCATGTAAAGTGAGACGTAATACACACATAGCACCGACCCAGAGTCAGCTAAGGTTACAATATGGACGGCTGAGATACAGCTGAAAATGTACAGCACACAGACAGGTCATTCCAGGTAAGGAGTCAGTAAAAGAACAGAGAACCAGGGACGTATCCCAAATAGCACTCTGTTCCCTATAAGGTGCACTACTGTGGGCCCTGGTCAAAAGTAATGCCTTACTTAGGAAACCGGGTGCCATTTGCAACTAAGGGAGAAAGTTCACTAGTTCCTGCAGTCAAACAGCGCCATCTAGTGGCGCCATGGGCTGGAATGTTATCAATATGTTTCATAATTTTCATAATTAATAAACATTTAATATATTTTGTAAGCCGATAAATCCGATGTTTCTATGTCAAACGGTTTTGGTTATTTTTCAGTCTTCTGTGATGTATATCAAGTGTAATACTGGGATGCAAACTCAAAAATGTAAGACATTTCAACTCTATATCTGACACGGTACAGGAATCGTCTTTTTTTTTAAGCCCGTAACCACGTATGTGTGTGAGGTGAATACTTTTTGTTTCAAAGTATATTTGTTTCAGACTACCAGGAAACACTGATCTAGAAGGTTAAAGAAACACACAATTGAGTAGAATATGTACAAACAAACAAAGAGAGGTTTGTTGACAAAGAGTTCATATGTAAACACACCATCCATCCTCCAGGACCGCCCCGGTCCCAACAGGTGGTTGCTACACGGTCTGTGTACCGTTTGAGACACAGTCATTGGTACTGTGGAAGAGGTGAGTTTGCTCCAGTGAAGGTGCTTGGCTCTTTTCAGAACGAATCGTTATTGTCCCACCAAAGGGCATTTTCATTTGCGGTAGTAATAACCCTATCCATTAGTCTCAAAACAGCCCTCTTCAGAACAGCCCTGGTCTTAACGGGCTATTCGTATGCAGCAGTCTAGTCCTCTCTCACCGGTAGCGAAGGATCCATATCAGACATGCTGGGCAGATAGGTCATGGGGGGGCGACGTTTTTTTTCCCTCTCTCATTCCCTACTCTCCCTCCTTCTTTCTCACTCCCTCTTTCCCATGGCGAGGGTCCTCTCTCATTCCCTACTCTCACTCCCTCTTTCCCATGGCGAGGGTCCTCTCTCATTCCCTACTCTCACTCCCTCTTTCCCATGGCGAGGGTCCTCTCTCAGCCCTTCCTCCCCTTCACCCATAGCGAGGATCCATATCATTCAGTGATAGCCGGGGTACAGTAGGTAGGTATGCTGGAGGCTGGTTGAGTGTATTCCGTGAGTCCTCAATGTAAACAGTAGAGGTCAGACTCTTCCTGTTCCTGTTCAGGGTCGACCTTCTCTGCCAACGACACAGCAGAACCTCCACCTGTAATTGTTAAAAACAGATGACAGAATTAATAAATATATATTTTTTTTTTATAATTTTCAGATACATTGTCAGGTCGTTATTGTAAAAGAGAATGTGTTCTCAATGACTTACCTGGTTACAGTAAATAAAGGCAAAATACAAATTATAGTTAAATGTATAAATACACATTGTACTGTATCGTAGTGTATTTATATACTGTAGTGTATTTATATACTGTAGTGTATTTATATACTGTATGTGTCTTTATATACTGTAGTGTTTATATACTGTATGTGTCTTTATATACTGTATGTGTCTTTATATACTGTAGTGTATTTATATACTGTAGTGTATTTATATACTGTTTGTGTATTTATATACTGTAGTGTATTTATATACTGTATGTGTATTTATATACTGTAGTGTATTTATATACTGTAGTGTATTTATATATGTGTATTTATATACTGTAGTGTATTTATATACTGTATGTGTATTTATATACTGTAGTGTATTTATATACTGTTGTGTATTTATATACTGTAGTGTATTTATATACTGTATGTGTATTTATATACTGTAGTGTATTTATATACTGTTGTGTATTTATATACTGTATGTGTCTTTATATACTGTAGTGTATTTATATACTGTAGTGTATTTATATACTGTAGTGTATTTATATACTGTAGTGTATTTATATACTGCGTGACACAACCATAGTACGCCTGACTACCAGGTGACCAAGAACCTGATGGTGTTGGAGAATTTCCAGGACTTTGGGAATTTTCCAATACCTATACTGTTTTCTCAGAAGTAGTCAATACGGGGTTAATTATTGGACACGTGTAAGCAGAATGAAGGTCATGTATGTGTACCGAGTTGGATCAACATAGAGTTAAACCATTAGACGTGTACAAAAAACAGAACGTAAGCAGAATCGATGTGAATGTGGCACTTTGAGGCAACGTCGACTTGACCGTTCTGGGCCATGTCTGCTCTTGTGAAGGCTACTGGACGTATATGGGTTAAACATTCATAAGGAACATAGACTTGAACATGTGAAGACCATTGAATATGCACTTTAGTTCATCTATACTAGAACCACAAGCTATGCATCTGTATTTGGGAGACATGTTAGGTACCGGGAAGACGTGTTACGTACCGGGAAGACGTGTTACGTACCGGGAAGACGTGTTACGTACCGGGAAGACGTGTTACGTACCGGGAAGACGTGTTACGTACCGGGAAGACATGTTATGTACCGGGTTAATCATTTACATAGAAAGGAGTGATTATGTATGTTATGCAAGAGTGAACATGTATAAAAGCTGAGTCCTGAGACTGGAGAGATCAGTTATTCCATGGAATTGCTTGGCTTCTGTTACTTTTGTAATAAAGTCTAATTGAATTTACAAGTTCCGGTATCTGAAAAATATTTGATTAAATATTTCCACAACAATGGTCACTCTGACAGAGCTCTTGAGCTCCTCTGTGGAGATGGGAGAACCTTCCAGAAGGACAACCCTCTCTGCAGCACTCCACCAATCAGGCCTTTATGGTAGAGTGGCCAGACGGAAGCCACTCCTCAGTAAAAGGCACATGACAGCCCGCTTGGAGTTTGCAAAAAGGCACCTAAAGGATTCTCAGACCATGAGAAACAAGATTCTCTGGTCTGATGAAACCAAGATTGAAATCTTTGGCCTGAATACCAAGCATCACATCTGAAGGAAACCTGGCACCATCCCTACGGTGAAGCATGGTGGTGGCAGCATCATGCTGTGGGGATGTTTTTCAGTGGCAGGGACTGGGAGACTAGTTAGGATTGAGGCAAAGATGAACGGAGCAAAGTACAGAGAGATCCTTGATGAAAACCTCAGGACCTCACACTGGGGCGAAGGTTCACCTTCCAACAAGACAACGACCCTAAGCACACAGCCAAGACAACGCAGTATTATTACTATTCTTTAATAGTGCACTACTATAGCACCCTATTCCCTATTTAGTGCACTACTTAGCACCCTATTCCCTATATAGTGCACTACTTAGCACCCTATTCCCTATTACAGTGCACTACTTAGCACCCTATTCCCTATTATAGTGCACTACTTAGCACCCTATTCCCTATATAGTGCACTACTTAGCACTCTATTACCTATATAGTGCACTACTTTTGACCAGAGCCCTATGGGGCCTGTAGTGCACTACTTTAGACCAGAGCCCTATGGGGCCTGTAGTGCACAATCCTTTCGAACAAAGTCACATTGGTCCTGCTACTAACCTGTTCTCTGAAGAAGCTGGTAGTCAGAGTGTAGAGGATGGGGTTCAGGGCACTGTTGATGGGTAATATGAAGATCACCACCCAGGATGAGATGGTACCTGGAGGAAGGAGAGATCGTTAGAGGCAGGGGGCGTAACATTCACATGGGGACTGGAGGGGAAATGTCCCCACCACTTCTAAAACCGATTGTTGCACCCCTGGTTAGAGGTGGGTGTAGGAGGGGTGGTGTGTGTGTGTGGTGTGTGTACTTAGTTTTCCTACATAATTAGGACAGGGGATGTATTTACCTGGTATCTGGACCTGCAGCAGGGACAGCATTTACCTGGTATCTCAACCTACAGCAGGGACAGTATTTACCTGGTATCTCGACCTGCAGCAGGGACAGTATTTACCTGGTATCTCAACCTACAGCAGGGACAGTATTTACCTGGTATCTCGACATGCAGCAGGGACAGCATTTACCTGGTATCTCAACCTACAGCAGGGACAGCATTTACCTGGTATCTCGACATGCAGCAGGGACAGTATTTACCTGGTATCTCGACATGCAGCAGGGACAGCATTTACCTGGTATCTGGACCTGCAACAGGGACAGCATTTACCTGGTATCTCGACCTGCAGCAGGGACAGTATTTACCTGGTATCTCGACCTGCAGCAGGGACAGTATTTACCTGGTATCTGGACCTGCAGCAGGGACAGTATTTACCTGGTATCTGGACCTGCAGCAGGGACAGCATTTACCTGGTATCTGGACCTGCAGCAGGGACAGTATTTACCTGGTATCTCGACCTGCAGCAGGGACAGTATTTACCTGGTATCTCGACCTGCAGCAGGGAGAGTGTCTTGACCAGGAAAATAGGGATCCAGCAGAGGGCGTCAGAGAAGACGATGAAGAAGAACCTGTTAGCTACAGCCACGTCCCTGTGTAGCCTGCTCCTCAGGTCTGTAACAGAACAACATGTTAGCTACATACACGTCCCTGTGTAGCCTGCTCCTCAGGTCTGTAACAGAACAACATGTTAGCTACAGACACGTCCCTGTGTAGCCTGCTCCTCAGGTCTGTAACAGAACAGCCTGTTAGCTACAGCCACGTCTCTGTGTAGCCTGCTCCTCAGGTCTGTAACAGAACAGCCTGTTAGCTACAGACACGTCCCTGTGTAGCCTGCTCCTCAGGTCTGTAACAGAACAGCCTGTTAGCTACAGCCACGTCTCTGTGTAGCCTGCTCCTCAGGTCTGTAACAGAACAGCCTGTTAGCTACAGCCACGTCCCTGTGTAGCCTGCTCCTCAGATCTGTAACAGAACAACATGTTAGCTACAGCCACGTCTCTGTGTAGCCTGCTCCTCAGGTCTGTAACAGAACAACATGTTAGCTACAGACACGTCCCTGTGTAGCCTGCTCCTCAGGTCTGTAACAGAACAACATGTTAGCTACAGACACGTCCCTGTGTAGCCTGCTCCTCAGGTCTGTAACAGAACAGCCTGTTAGCTACAGCCACGTCTCTGTGTAGCCTGCTCCTCAGGTCTGTAACAGAACAACATGTTAGCTACAGCCACGTCCCTGTGTAGCCTGCTCCTCAGGTCTGTAACAGAACAGCCTGTTAGCTACAGCCACGTCCCTGTGTAGCCTGCTCCTCAGGTCTGTAACAGAACAACATGTTAGCTACAGACACGTCCCTGTGTAGCCTGCTCCTCAGGTCTGTAACAGAACAGCCTGTTAGCTACAGCCACGTCTCTGTGTAGCCTGCTCCTCAGGTCTGTAACAGAACAGCCTGTTAGCTACAGACATGTCCCTGTGTAGCCTGCTCCTCAGATCTGTAACAGAACAACATGTTAGCTACAGACACGTCTCTGTGTAGCCTGCTCCTCAGGTCTGTAACAGAACAACATGTTAGCTACATACACGTCCCTGTGTAGCCTGCTCCTCAGGTCTGTAACAGAACAGCCTGTTAGCTACAGCCACGTCTCTGTGTAGCCTGCTCCTCAGGTCTGTAACAGAACAGCCTGTTAGCTACAGACACGTCCCTGTGTAGCCTGCTCCTCAGGTCTGTAACAGAACAGCCTGTTAGCTACAGACACGTCTCTGTGTAGCCTGCACCTCAGGTCTGAAACAGAACAGCCTGTTAGCTACAGACACGTCCCTGTGTAGCCTGCTCCTCAGGTCTGTAACAGAACAGCCTGTTAGCTACAGACACGTCCCTGTGTAGCCTGCTCCTCAGGTCTGTATCAGAACAGCCTGTTAGCTACAGCCACGTCCCTGTGTAGCCTGCTCCTCAGGTCTGAAACAGAACAGCCTGTTAGCTACAGACACGTCCCTGTGTAGCCTGCTCCTCAGGTCTGTAACAGAACAGCCTGTTAGCTACAGACACGTCCCTGTGTAGCCTGCTCCTCAGGTCTGTAACAGAACAGCCTGTTAGCTACAGCCACGTCTCTGTGTAGCCTGCTCCTCAGGTCTGTAACAGAACAGCCTGTTAGCTACAGACACGTCCCTGTGTAGCCTGCACCTCAGGTCTGAAACAGAACAGCCTGTTAGCTACAGACACGTCTCTAAGTAGCCTGCTCCTCAGGTCTGTAACAGAACAGCCTGTTAGCTACAGACACGTCTCTAAGTAGCCTGCTCCTCAGGTCTGTAACAGAACAGCCTGTTAGCTACAGACACGTATCTAAGTAGCCTGCTCCTCAGGTCTGGAACAGAACAGCCTGTTAGAGATATGGTTCTGGAGAAATGAAACTTTATTTTTTCTTTACCTGTAGCGTTTATACCAGTCTTGTAGATGGAGTAGAACATGGAGGAGTAGGAGAACACGATCACTAGGAACGCTGCCAGGTTCAGACCTATATATATATATATATATATAGAGAGAGAGAGAGAGAGAGAGAGAGAGAGAGAGAGAGAGAGAGAGAGAGAGAGAGAGAGAGAGAGAGAGAGAGAGAGAGAGAGAGAGAGAGAGAGAGAGAGAGAGAGAGAGAGACGCAAGAGAGACAGAGAGAGAGACAGAGACAGAGAGAGAGAGAGAAAGAGAGAGAGAGAGATAGATTGGATTAGACAGTGTTATAATAACTTTCCAGATCGGTCTTCTTCTACTACTTGTATGAGTTGGTAAACAACCTGAGGGGGTGCATACTGCCACCTGGAGGGTGTTGTTTGAACAGGGATAAAAGCCAAGGTTGACTATTTTCTGCCACCTGCAGTTATGGAATGTTTTGCTCACATGTATAATTCATTGGCTGATCCCTCCTAATGACCTGGATTGAATTATGTGATCCTTCCTTAACCAAGAGGAAGTCTCACCCAGTTGACTACTTCAAAATGGGGAAAGTCATACACGTGCGCATGAGAGAAGTACTGCAGGGCCCAACACAAAGAGAATCCAGAGAATAATTTACCCAACAAGCATCCCTTTACCCAACAATCATCGATTTACCCAATAAGCATCGATTTACCCAAAAAGCATCCCTTTACCCAACAAGCATCCCTTTACCCAACAAGCATCGATTTACCCAACAAGCATTGATTTACCCAACAAGCTTCGATTTACCCAAAAAGCATCCCTTTACCCAACAAGCATCCCTTTACCCAACAAGCATCCCTTTACCCAACAAGCATCGATTTACCCAACAAGCATCCCTTTACCCAACAAGCATCCCTTTACCCAACAAGCATCCCTTTACCCAACAAGCATCCCTTTACCCAACAAGCATCCCTTTACCCAACAAGCATCCCTTTACCCAACAAGCATCCCTTTACCCAACAAGCATCCCTTTACCCAACAAGCATCCCTTTACCCAACAAGCATCCCTTTACCCAACAAGCATCCCTTTACCCAACAAGCATCGATTTACCCAACAAGCATCGATTTACCCAACCAGCATCCCTTTACCCAACAAGCATCCCTTTACCCAACAAGCATCCCTTTACCCAACAAGCATCCCTTTACCCAACAAGCATCCCTTTACCCAACAAGCATCCCTTTACCCAACAAGCACAGCAGTGCTGTACCACACACACACCGTACCCAGGAATATGCCGATAGAGTATGCTTTAGCAATGGGCTTCTCCTGTCTGTCCGAGTGTAGGGGGAAGCAGACCCCGTTACGACCATAGTAGTTCCCAAACAGGTCCTCGTTCATCAGGGGAACCACGGCGATGATGAACCCCAGCACCCAGATAGATAACAGCACCACCTAGTGGGAGGAGATGGTAGCATTAAAGTACACTGGATACCGTAGAATAGAATACAATAGAATAGAATGGAACAGAATATAACAGAACATACCATAATATAACAGAACTGAACATATTAGAATATACTATAACATAATATAATAGGACAGAATAGAACAGAAGAGTAGAACATACTAGAATAAAATAGAACAGAATAGAACAGAACATACTAGAATAGAATAGAACATACTAGAATAAAATAGAACAGAATAGAACAGAACATACTAGAATGGAATAGAACAGAACATACTAGAATAGAATAGAACAGAATAGAACAGAACATACTAGAATAGAATATAACAGAATAGAACAGAACATACTAGAATGGAATAGAACAGAACATACTAGAATAGAATAGAACAGAACATACTAGAATAGAATAGAACAGAATAGAACAGAACATACTAGAATAGAATAGAACAGAATAGAACAGAACATACTAGAATAGAATAGAACAGAATAGAACAGAACATACTAGAATAAAATAGAACAGAATAGAACAGAACTAGAATAAAAAAGCAGGTTTTCAGTGGAGATCGAAGGGATCTCCAGAGTTAGCCGTCGGAGTTAGCCGTCGGAGTTAGCCGTCGAAGTTAGCCGTCGGAGTTAGCCGTCGGAGTTAGCCGTCGGAGTTAGCCGTCGGAGTTAGCCGTCGGAGTTAGCAGTCGGAGTTAGCAGTCGGAGTTAGCAGTCGGAGTTAGCAGTCAGAGTTAGCAGTCAGAGTTAGCAGTCGGAGTTAGCCGTCGGAGTTAGCCGTCGGAGTTAGCCGTCGGAGTCAGCAGTCGGAGTCAGCAGTCGGAGTTAGCAGTCGGAGTTAGCAGTCGGAGTTAGCCGTCAGAATTAGCCGTCGGAGTTAGCCGTCGGAGTTAGCCGTCGGAGTTAGCCGTCGGAGTTAGCAGTCGGAGTTAGCCGTCAGAATTAGCCGTCAGAGTTAGCCGTCGGAGTTAGCCGTCGGAGTTAGCAGTCAGAATTAGCCGTCAGAGTTAGCCGTCGGAGTTAGCCGTCGGAGTTAGCAGTCGGAGTTAGCCGTCGGAGTTAGCCGTCGGAGTTAGCAGTCGGAGTTAGCCGTCGGAGTTAGCCGTCGGAGTTAGCCGTCAGAATTAGCCGTCGGAGTTAGCCGTCGGAGTTAGCCGTCGGAGTTAGCCGTCGGAGTTAGCCGTCGGAGTTACGTCGGAGTTAGCCGTCGGAGTTAGCCGTCGGAGTTAGCCGTCGGAGTTAGCCGTCAGAGTTAGCCGTCAGAGTTAGCCATCCCTGAGACCAGGTACGGTGGAAGTTTACGCCGGAAGGCTTTATAAACAAAAAGAGTGCAATGTATCGATCTACGAGATTTCAAAATGGGACTGTTGTGTCAGCTTCCTGTGGTAATGACATGTTTACGACCTGTTATACCAGTTTTAAGTACTGTTTAGGCACCACAGTTTGTAGTTGGTCTGGTTGTAAGTTATAACCTGTTTATGACCTTGTTATTACCAGGTTTAAGTAGCGTTATAGCGGGTGCATGTAGTGTGACTTACCGCAGTCTGCAGTTTTCCAGGTCTCAGGTGACTGAAGGGAAACACTATGACCAGAAACTTCTCCAGAGTCAGATAGGTCAGCAGCAGAACTGATACCTGGAACAGGATTACAACAGCTCAGACAGGACAGCACCCTACACTCTGTCTGTCTGCCTGTCCGTCCGTCCGTCCGTCCGTCCGTCCGTCCGTCCGTCCGTCCGTCCGTCCGTCTGTCTGTCTGTCTGAAGGGACTCAGGCTGCTAGAACAGAGTGATCCTCCTGCCTCCTAAATGGCCCCCCTGCCTCCTAAATGGCCCCCCTGCCTCCTAAATTGCCTCCTGCCTCCTAAATGGACCCCTGCCTCCTAAATGGACCCCTGCCTCCAAATGGCCCCCTGCCTCCTAAATGGACCCCCTGCCTCCTAAATGTCTGTCTGTCTGTCTGTCTGTCTGTCTGTCTGTCTGTCCGCCGGCCCGTGTCTGTCTGTCTGCCTGTCTGTCTGTCTGTCTGTCTCCGTCTGTCTCTCTGCCTGTCTGTCTCTCTCTCTCTCTGTCTGTCTGTCTGTCTGTCTGTCTGTCTGTCTGTCTGTCTGTCTGTCTGTCTGTCTGTCTGTCTGTCTGTCTGTCTGTCTGTCTGTCTGTCTGTCTGTCTCTGTCTGTCTGTCTAAAGGGACTCAGGCTGCTAGAACAGAGTGATCCTCCTGCCTCCTAAATGGCCCCCTGCCTCCTAAATGGCCCCTTGCCTCCTAAATGGCCCCCCTGCCTCCTAAATGCCCCCCCTGCCTCCTAAATGGCCCCCCTGCCTCCTAAATTGCCTCCTGCCTCCTAAATGGACCCCTGCCTCCTAAATGGACCCTTGCCTCCTAAATGGACCCCTGCCTCCAAATGGCCCCCTGCCTCCTAAATGGACCCCCTGCCTCCTAAATGGCACCCTGCCTCCTAAATGGACCCCTGCCTCCTAAATGGACCCCTGCCTCCTAAATGGCCCCCTGTCTCCTAAATGGCCCCCTGCCTCCTAAATGGCCCCCTGCCTCCTAAATGGCCCCCTGCCTCCTAAATGGAACCCTGCCTCCTAAATGGCCCCCTGCCTCCTAAATGCCCCCCCTGCCTCCTAAATGGCCCCCTGCCTCCTAAATGGCCCCCTGCCTCCTAAATGGCCCCCTGCCTCCTAAATGGCCCCCTGCCTCCTAAATGGCCCCCTGCCTCCTAAATGGACCCCCTGCCTCCTAAATGGCCCCCTGCCTCCTAAATTGCCTCCTGCCTCCTAAATGGACCCCAGCCTCCTAAATGGACCCCTGCCTCCTAAATGGACCCCTGCCTCCAAATGGCCCCCTGCCTCCTAAATGGACCCCCTGCATCCTAAATGGCTGTCTGTCTGCCCGCCCGCCCGCCCGCCCGTCCGTGTCTGTCTGTCTGTCTGTCTGTCTGTCTGTCTGTCTGTCTGTCTCTGTCTGTCTGTCTAAAGGGACTCAGGCTGCTAGAACAGAGTGATCCTCCTGCCTCCTAAATGGCCCCCTGCCTCCTAAATGGCCCTTTGCCTCCTAAATGGCCCCCCTGCCTCCTAAATGGCCCCCCTGCCTCCTAAATGGCCCCCCTGCCTCCTAAATGCCCCCCCTGCCTCCTAAATGGCCCCCTGCCTCCTAAATGCCCCCCTGCCTCCTAAATGGCCCCCTGTCTCCTAAATGGACCCCTGCCTCCTAAATGGACCCCTGCCTCCTAAATGGACCCCTGCCTCCTAAATGGCCCCCTGCCTCCTAAATGGACCCCTGTCTCCTAAATGGACCCCTGCCTCCTAAATGGCCCCCTGCCTCCTAAATGGCCCCCTGCCTCCTAAATGGCCCCCTGCCTCCTAAATGGCCCCCTAAAGTAGTGGACTATATAGGGAACAGAGTGCCATTTGGAACACATTTATTGGGAGAGGAAATATATTAAAAACATTTTGAGTTGGCCCAGGAGACAGGACACGTGTGTGTGTGTGTGTGTGTGTGTGTGTGTGTGTGTGTGTGTGTGTGCCCAAGTTAATTCACCTCTGAGGAGAGCATAGCCAGGAATCCGATGGTTCGACATTCCACACTCTCCATCCACAGGAGAGCGTTACGATTGTACTCCCCTCGGAACTTCACATCAAACACACCGACAAAGAACAGGTACACTCCCATCAGACAGTCTGCACCTGAGGGGGGGGGGGAGAGAGAGAGAGAGAGAGAGAGAGAGAGAGAGAGAGAGAGAGAGAGAGAGAGAGAGAGAGAGAGAGAGAGAGGGAGACAGAGGGAGACAGAGAGACAGGGAGAGAGAGAGAGAGACAGGGAGAGACAGGGAGAGAGAGACAGATTGGATTAGACAGTGTTATAATAACTTTCCAGATCGGTCTTCTTCTACTACTTGTATGAGTTGGTAAACAACCTGAGGGGGTGTTGTTTGAACAGGGATTAAAGCCAAGGTTCACTATTTTCTGCCACCTGCAGCTGTGGAATGTTTTGCTCACATGTATAATTCATTGGCTGATCCCTCCTAATGACCTGGATGGAATTACGTGGTCCTTCCTTAACCCATAGGAACTCTCACCCAGTGTACTACTTCAAAATGATGAAAGTCCTCAATGGCGCTGCCCCCATATCTAACACAGGCTTCTGGGCACTAGAGGCCTCTATCTATCTCTCTGATTAAACCCTACTTCCTCTTCTCACTTTGTAGCGATTCAATGCTCAGTTTCCCATTCCACATTAGTGCTCTCATGTGTGTCTGATGACCAGTTTCCAGCTTGTTAAACTGTCTTAAGTATTAGAGGTAGGGGTTAGAGAGCGAGGTAGGAGGTAGAAAGAGAGAGAGAGAGGTAAGGGTAGGGGTAGAGAGGTAGAGAGATAGAGGTAGAGAGGTAGGGGTAGAGAGGTAGAGGTAGAGGGTAGAGAGTAGAGAGATAGAGGTAGAGAGAGAGAGGTAGGGGGTAGAGAGAGAGAGGTAGGGGGTAGAGAGAGAGAGGTAGGGAGTAGAGAGAGAGAGGTAGGGAGTAGAGAGGTAGAGGGTAGAGAGTAGAGAGATAGGGAGTAGAGAGATAGAGGTAGGGGGTAGAGAGAGAGAGAGGTAGAATTATGGGGGAAGAGAGATGTAACGTTATGGGGTAGAAGTATCAGGTACGATGAAGCTGGAAATACAAGATGGACTGAAGGGCTGGGGTTCATTCTGAATTTAATTGAATTCAAACAATGAATTTGAATTACATTTTATTTGGCCACACCCCACAGGAAGTATAATTTGAATTGAATTTGAAGGAAGTATAATTTTAATCAAACAAATTGAGATATTTTTTTATTTAACCTTTATTTAATTAACTTAGGCAAGTCAGTTAAAAACAAATTCTTATTTACAATGACACCCGAGGAACACTGGGTAAACTGGTCTAGGAACAGTGGGTTAACTGGTCTAGGAACAGTGGGTTAACTGGTCTAGGAACAGTGGGTTAACTGGTCTAGGAACAGTGGGTTAACTGGTCTAGGAACAGTGGGTTAACTGGTCTAGGAACAGTGGGTTAACTGGTCTAGGAACAGTGGGTTAACTGGTCTAGGAACAGTGGGTTAACTGGTCTAGGAACAGTGGGTTAACTGGTCTAGGAACAGTGGGTTAACTGGTCTAGGAACAGTGGGTTAACTGGTCTAGGAACAGTGGGTTAACTGGTCTAGGAACAGTGGGTTAACTGGTCTAGGAACAGTGGGTTAACTGGTCTAGGAACAGTGGGTTAACTGGTCTAGGAACAGTGGGTTAACTGGTCTAGGAACAGTGGGTTAACTGGTCTAGGAACAGTGGGTTAACTGGTCTAGGAACAGTGGGTTAACTGGTCTAGGAACAGTGGGTTAACTGGTCTAGGAACAGTGGGTTAACTGGTCTAGGAACAGTGGGTTAACTGGTCTAGGAACAGTGGGTTAACTGGTCTAGGAACAGTGGGTTAACTGGTCTAGGAACAGTGGGTTAACTGGTCTAGGAACAGTGGGTTAACTGGTCTAGGAACAGTGGGTTAACTGGTCTAGGAACAGTGGGTTAACTGGTCTAGGAACAGTGGGTTAACTGGTCTAGGAACAGTGGGTTAACTGGTCTAGGAACAGTGGGTTAACTGGTCTAGGAACAGTGGGTTAACTGGTCTAGGAACAGTGGGTTAACTGGTCTAGGAACAGTGGGTTAACTGGTCTAGGAACAGTGGGTTAACTGGTCTAGGAACAGTGGGTTAACTGGTCTAGGAACAGTGGGTTAACTGGTCTAGGAACAGTGGGTTAACTGGTCTAGGAACAGTGGGTTAACTGGTCTAGGAACAGTGGGTTAACTGGTCTAGGAACAGTGGGTTAACTGGTCTAGGAACAGTGGGTTAACTGGTCTAGGAACAGTGGGTTAACTGGTCTAGGAACAGTGGGTTAACTGGTCTAGGAACAGTGGGTTAACTGGTCTAGGAACAGTGGGTTAACTGGTCTAGGAACAGTGGGTTAACTGGTCTAGGAACAGTGGGTTAACTGGTCTAGGAACAGTGGGTTAACTGGTCTAGGAACAGTGGGTTAACTGGTCTAGGAACAGTGGGTTAACTGGTCTAGGAACAGTGGGTTAACTGGTCTAGGAACAGTGGGTTAACTGGTCTAGGAACAGTGGGTTAACTGGTCTAGGAACAGTGGGTTAACTGGTCTAGGAACAGTGGGTTAACTGGTCTAGGAACAGTGGGTTAACTGGTCTAGGAACAGTGGGTTAACTGGTCTAGGAACAGTGGGTTAACTGGTCTAGGAACAGTGGGTTAACTGGTCTAGGAACAGTGGGTTAACTGGTCTAGGAACAGTGGGTTAACTGCCTTGTTTAGGGGAACAGTGGGTTAACTGCCTTGTTCAGGGGAACAGTGGGTTAACTGCCTTGTTCAGGGGAACAGTGGGTTAACTGCCTTGTTCAGGGGAACAGTGGGTTAACTGCCTTGTTTAGGGGAACAGTGGGTTAACTGCCTGTTCAGGGGAACAGTGGGTTAACTGCCTTGTTTAGGGGAACAGTGGGTTAACTGCCTGTTCAGGGGAACAGTGGGTTAACTGCCTTGTTCAGGGGAACAGTGGGTTAACTGCCTTGTTCAGGGGAACAGTGGGTTAACTGCCTGTTCAGGGGAACAGTGGGTTAACTGCCTTGTTCAGGGGAACAGTGGGTTAACTGCCTTGTTTAGGGGAACAGTGGGTTAACTGCCTTGTTTAGGGGAACAGTGGGTTAACTGCCTTGTTTAGGGGAACAGTGGGTTAACTGCCTTGTTTAGGGGAACAGTGGGTTAACTGCCTTGTTCAGGGGAACAGTGGGTTAACTGCCTTGTTCAGGGGAACAGTGGGTTAACTGCCTTGTTCAGGGGAACAGTGGGTTAACTGCCTTGTTTAGGGGAACAGTGGGTTAACTGCCTTGTTCAGGGGAACAGTGGGTTAACTGCCTTGTTCAGGGGAACAGTGGGTTAACTGCCTTGTTCAGGGGAACAGTGGGTTAACTGCCTTGTTCAGGGGAACAGTGGGTTAACTGCCTTGTTCAGGGGAACAGTGGGTTAACTGCCTTGTTCAGGGGAACAGTGGGTTAACTGCCTTGTTCAGGGGAACAGTGGGTTAACTGCCTTGTTCAGGGGAACAGTGGGTTAACTGCCTTGTTTAGGGGAACAGTGGGTTAACTGCCTTGTTCAGGGGAACAGTGGGTTAACTGCCTTGTTCAGGGGAACAGTGGGTTAACTGCCTTGTTCAGGGGAACAGTGGGTTAACTGCCTTGTTCAGGGGAACAGTGGGTTAACTGCCTTGTTCAGGGGAACAGTGGGTTAACTGCCTTGTTCAGGGGAACAGTGGGTTAACTGCCTGTTCAGGGGAACAGTGGGTTAACTGCCTGTTCAGGGGAACAGTGGGTTAACTGCCTTGTTCAGGGGAACAGTGGGTTAACTGCCTGTTCAGGGGAACAGTGGGTTAACTGCCTGTTCAGGGGAACAGTGGGTTAACTGCCTTGTTCAAGGGAACAGTGGGTTAACTGCCTTGTTCAGGGGAACAGTGGGTTAACTGCCTTGTTCAAGGGAACAGTGGGTTAACTGCCTTGTTCAGGGGAACAGTGGGTTAACTGCCTTGTTCAGGGGAACAGTGGGTTAACGCCTTGTTCAGGGGAACAGTGGGTTAACTGCCTTGTTCAGGGGAACAGTGGGTTAACTGCCTGTTCAGGGGAACAGTGGGTTAACTGCCTTGTTCAGGGGAACAGTGGGTTAACTGCCTTGTTCAGGGGAACAGTGGGTTAACTGCCTGTTCAGGGGAACAGTGGGTTAACTGCCTGTTCAGGGGAACAGTGGGTTAACTTCCTTGTTCAGGGGAACAGTGGGTTAACTGCCTGTTCAGGGGAACAGTGGGTTAACTGCCTGTTCAGGGGAACAGTGGGTTAACTGCCTTGTTCAAGGGAACAGTGGGTTAACTGCCTTGTTCAGGGGAACAGTGGGTTAACTGCCTTGTTCAAGGGAACAGTGGGTTAACTGCCTTGTTCAGGGGAACAGTGGGTTAACTGCCTTGTTCAGGGGAACAGTGGGTTAACGCCTTGTTCAGGGGAACAGTGGGTTAACTGCCTTGTTCAGGGGAACAGTGGGTTAACTGCCTGTTCAGGGGAACAGTGGGTTAACTGCCTTGTTCAGGGGAACAGTGGGTTAACTGCCTTGTTCAGGGGAACAGTGGGTTAACTGCCTTGTTCAGGGGAACAGTGGGTTAACTGCCTTGTTCAGGGGAACAGTGGGTTAACTGCCTTGTTCAGGGGAACAGTGGGTTAACTGCCTGTTCAGGGGAACAGTGGGTTAACTGCCTTGTTCAGGGGAACAGTGGGTTAACTGCCTTGTTCAGGGGAACAGTGGGTTAACTGCCTTGTTCAGGGGAACAGTGGGTTAACTGCCTGTTCAGGGGAACAGTGGGTTAACTGCCTTGTTCAGGGGAACAGTGGGTTAACTGCCTGTTCAGGGGAACAGTGGGTTAACTGCCTGTTCAGGGGAACAGTGGGTTAACTGCCTGTTCAGGGGAACAGTGGGTTAACTGCCTGTTCAGGGGAACAGTGGGTTAACTGCCTGTTCAGGGGAACAGTGGGTTAACTGCCTGTTCAGGGGAACAGTGGGTTAACTGCCTGTTCAGGGGAACAGTGGGTTAACTGCCTGTTCAGGGGAACAGTGGGTTAACTGCCTGTTCAGGGGAACAGCGGGTTAACTGCCTGTTCAGGGGAACAGTGGGTTAACTGCCTTGTTCAGGGGAACAGTGGGTTAACTGCCTTGTTCAGGGGAACAGTGGGTTAACTGCCTGTTCAGGGGAACAGCGGGTTAACTGCCTGTTCAGGGGAACAGTGGGTTAACTGCCTTGTTCAGGCGAACAGTGGGTTAACTGCCTTGTTCAGGGGAACAGTGGGTTAACTGCCTTGTTCAGGGGAACAGTGGGTTAACTGCCTTGTTCAGGGGAACAGTGGGTTAACTGCCTTGTTCAGGGGAACAGTGGGTTAACTGCCTTGTTCAGGGGAACAGCGGGTTAACTGCCTTGTTCAGGGGAACAGTGGGTTAACTGCCTTGTTCAGGGGAACAGTGGGTTAACTGCCTGTTCAGGGGAACAGTGGGTTA
Source organism: Salvelinus alpinus (assembly GCF_045679555.1). Taxonomy (NCBI): domain Eukaryota; kingdom Metazoa; phylum Chordata; class Actinopteri; order Salmoniformes; family Salmonidae; genus Salvelinus; species Salvelinus alpinus. Next base: position 53,860,765 of record NC_092098.1, read on the forward strand.
ACTGCCTTGTTCAGGGGAACAGTGGGTTAACTGCCTTGTTCAGGGGAACGGTGGGTTAACTGCCTTGTTCAGGGGAACAGCGGGTTAACTGCCTTGTTCAGGGGAACAGTGGGTTAACTGCCTTGTTCAGGGGAACAGTGGGTTAACTGCCTGTTCAGGGGAACAGTGGGTTAACTGCCTTGTTCAGGGGAACAGTGGGTTAACTGCCTTGTTCAAGGGAACAGTGGGTTAACTGCCTTGTTCAGGGGAACAGTGGGTTAACTGCCTTGTTCAAGGGAACAGTGGGTTAACTGCCTTGTTCAGGGGAACAGTGGGTTAACTGCCTTGTTCAGGGGAACAGTGGGTTAACGCCTTGTTCAGGGGAACAGTGGGTTAACTGCCTTGTTCAGGGGAACAGTGGGTTAACTGCCTGTTCAGGGGAACAGTGGGTTAACTGCCTTGTTCAGGGGAACAGTGGGTTAACTGCCTTGTTCAGGGGAACAGTGGGTTAACTGCCTTGTTCAGGGGAACAGTGGGTTAACTGCCTTGTTCAGGGGAACAGTGGGTTAACTGCCTGTTCAGGGGAACAGTGGGTTAACTGCCTTGTTCAGGGGAACAGTGGGTTAACTGCCTTGTTCAGGGGAACAGTGGGTTAACTGCCTTGTTCAGGGGAACAGTGGGTTAACTGCCTTGTTCAGGGGAACAGTGGGTTAACTGCCTTGTTCAGGGGAACAGTGGGTTAACTGCCTGTTCAGGGGAACAGTGGGTTAACTGCCTTGTTCAGGGGAACAGTGGGTTAACTGCCTGTTCAGGGGAACAGTGGGTTAACTGCCTGTTCAGGGGAACAGTGGGTTAACTGCCTGTTCAGGGGAACAGTGGGTTAACTGCCTGTTCAGGGGAACAGTGGGTTAACTGCCTGTTCAGGGGAACAGTGGGTTAACTGCCTGTTCAGGGGAACAGTGGGTTAACTGCCTGTTCAGGGGAACAGTGGGTTAACTGCCTGTTCAGGGGAACAGTGGGTTAACTGCCTGTTCAGGGGAACAGCGGGTTAACTGCCTGTTCAGGGGAACAGTGGGTTAACTGCCTTGTTCAGGGGAACAGTGGGTTAACTGCCTTGTTCAGGGGAACAGTGGGTTAACTGCCTGTTCAGGGGAACAGCGGGTTAACTGCCTGTTCAGGGGAACAGTGGGTTAACTGCCTTGTTCAGGGGAACAGTGGGTTAACTGCCTTGTTCAGGGGAACAGTGGGTTAACTGCCTTGTTCAGGGGAACAGTGGGTTAACTGCCTTGTTCAGGGGAACAGCGGGTTAACTGCCTTGTTCAGGGGAACAGTGGGTTAACTGCCTTGTTCAGGGGAACAGCGGGTTAACTGCCTTGTTCAGGGGAACAGTGGGTTAACTGCCTTGTTCAGGGGAACAGTGGGTTAACTGCCTGTTCAGGGGAACAGTGGGTTAACTGCCTTGTTCAGGGGAACAGTGGGTTAACTGCCTTGTTCAGGGGAACAGTGGGTTAACTGCCTTGTTCAGGGGAACAGTGGGTTAACTGCCTTGTTCAGGGGAAAAGTGGGTTAACTGCCTTGTTCAGGGGAACAGTGGGTTAACTGCCTGTTCAGGGGAACAGTGGGTTAACTGCCTTGTTCAGGGGAACAGTGGGTTAACTGCCTTGTTCAGGGGAACAGTGGGTTAACTGCCTGTTCAGGGGAACAGTGGGTTAACTGCCTGTTCAGGGGAACAGTGGGTTAACTGCCTTGTTCAGGGGAACAGTGGGTTAACTGCCTGTTCAGGGGAACAGTGGGTTAACTGCCTTGTTCAGGGGAACAGTGGGTTAACTGCCTTGTTCAGGGGAACAGTGGGTTAACTGCCTTGTTCAGGGGAACAGTGGGTTAACTGCCTTGTTCAGGGGAACAGTGGGTTAACTGCCTGTTCAGGGGAACAGTGGGTTAACTGCCTTGTTCAGGGGAACAGTGGGTTAACTGCCTTGTTCAGGGGAACAGTGGGTTAACTGCCTGTTCAGGGGAACAGTGGGTTAACTGCCTTGTTCAGGGGAACAGTGGGTTAACTGCCTTGTTCAGGGGAACAGTGGGTTAACTGCCTTGTTCAGGGGAACAGTGGGTTAACTGCCTTGTTCAGGGGAACAGTGGGTTAACTGCCTGTTCAGGGGAACAGTGGGTTAACTGCCTTGTTCAGGGGAACAGTGGGTTAACTGCCTGTTCAGGGGAACAGTGGGTTAACTGCCTTGTTCAGGGGAACAGTGGGTTAACTGCCTGTTCAGGGGAACAGTGGGTTAACTGCCTTGTTCAGGGGAACAGTGGGTTAACTGCCTTGTTCAGGGGAACAGTGGGTTAACTGCCTGTTCAGGGGAACAGTGGGTTAACTGCCTTGTTCAGGGGAACAGTGGGTTAACTGCCTTGTTCAGGGGAACAGTGGGTTAACTGCCTTGTTCAGGGGAACAGTGGGTTAACTGCCTGTTCAGGGGAACAGTGGGTTAACTGCCTTGTTCAGGGGAACAGTGGGTTAACTGCCTTGTTCAGGGGAACAGTGGGTTAACTGCCTTGTTCAGGGGAACAGTGGGTTAACTGCCTTGTTCAGGGGAACAGTGGGTTAACTGCCTTGTTCAGGGGAACAGTGGGTTAACTGCCTTGTTCAGGGGAACAGTGGGTTAACTGCCTTGTTCAGGGGAACAGTGGGTTAACTGCCTTGTTCAGGGGAACAGTGGGTTAACTGCCTTGTTCAGGGGAACAGTGGGTTAACTGCCTTGTTCAGGGGAACAGTGGGTTAACTGCCTGTTCAGGGGAACAGTGGGTTAACTGCCTTGTTCAGGGGAACAGTGGGTTAACTGCCTTGTTCAGGGGAACAGTGGGTTAACTGCCTTGTTCAGGGGAACAGTGGGTTAACTGCCTTGTTCAGGGGAACAGTGGGTTAACTGCCTTGTTCAGGGGAACAGTGGGTTAACTGCCTGTTCAGGGGAACAGTGGGTTAACTGCCTTGTTCAGGGGAACAGTGGGTTAACTGCCTTGTTCAGGGGAACAGTGGGTTAACTGCCTGTTCAGGGGAACAGTGGGTTAACTGCCTTGTTCAGGGGAACAGTGGGTTAACTGCCTTGTTCAGGGGAACAGTGGGTTAACTGCCTTGTTCAGGGGAACAGTGGGTTAACTGCCTTGTTCAGGGGAACAGTGGGTTAACTGCCTGTTCAGGGGAACAGTGGGTTAACTGCCTTGTTCAGGGGAACAGTGGGTTAACTGCCTGTTCAGGGGAACAGTGGGTTAACTGCCTTGTTCAGGGGAACAGTGGGTTAACTGCCTGTTCAGGGGAACAGTGGGTTAACTGCCTTGTTCAGGGGAACAGTGGGTTAACTGCCTTGTTCAGGGGAACAGTGGGTTAACTGCCTGTTCAGGGGAACAGTGGGTTAACTGCCTTGTTCAGGGGAACAGTGGGTTAACTGCCTTGTTCAGGGGAACAGTGGGTTAACTGCCTTGTTCAGGGGAACAGTGGGTTAACTGCCTGTTCAGGGGAACAGTGGGTTAACTGCCTTGTTCAGGGGAACAGTGGGTTAACTGCCTTGTTCAGGGGAACAGTGGGTTAACTGCCTTGTTCAGGGGAACAGTGGGTTAACTGCCTTGTTCAGGGGAACAGTGGGTTAACTGCCTTGTTCAGGGGAACAGTGGGTTAACTGCCTTGTTCAGGGGAACAGTGGGTTAACTGCCTTGTTCAGGGGAACAGTGGGTTAACTGCCTTGTTCAGGGGAACAGTGGGTTAACTGCCTTGTTCAGGGGAACAGTGGGTTAACTGCCCTGTTCAGGGGAACAGTGGGTTAACTGCCTTGTTCAGGGGAACAGTGGGTTAACTGCCTTGTTCAGGGGAACAGTGGGTTAACTGCCTTGTTCAGGGGAACAGTGGGTTAACTGCCTTGTTCAGGGGAACAGTGGGTTAACTGCCTTGTTCAGGGGCAGAATGACAGATTTTTACCTTGTCAGCTCGGGGATTCAATCGAGTGACCTTACGGTTACCAGTCCAACGCTCTAACCACTAGACTACCTGCCACCCCCTCTAACCACTAGACTACCTGCCACCCCCTCTAACCACTAGACTACCTGCCACCCCCTCTAACCACTAGACTACCTGCCACCCCCTCTAACCACTAGACTACCTGCCACCCCCTCTAACCACTAGACTACCTGCCACCCCCTCTAACCACTAGACTACCTGCCACCCCCTCTAACCACTAGACTACCTGCCACCCCCTCTAACCACTAGACTACCTGCCACCCCCTCTAACCACTAGACTACCTGCCACCCCCTCTAACCACTAGACTACCTGCCACCCCCTCTAACCACTAGACTACCTGCCACCCCCTCTAACCACTAGACTACCTGCCACCCCCTCTAACCACTAGACTACCTGCCACCCCCTCTAACCACTAGACTACCTGCCACCCCCTCTAACCACTAGACTACCTGCCACCCCCTCTAACCACTAGACTACCTGCCACCCCCTCTAACCACTAGACTACCTGCCGCGATGTGAAATGTCACGGCCAGGTATCTGAGATGTGAAACATGAACGTCTCATTCATTTCACAAATATTTTATCAAATGGATATGTGAAATATTAATGCAAAGAAAACAGATACCATTTCAAATATCACTTTGATAATAACTCACAAGATGTCAAACAGTATTTTTTCTTTGTCATGACATGTCAGAATGTTCCCTTCCATACAGCAGTGTTTGATCTAATGCATTCTGGGAAATGTATTTTTTTCTTCTGATATTTAAAAACATATGAATTATTATAGACAACCCACAGCATGACCTTAGAATATTTCCAGACCATTGTAATTATAAAAAATGGTTTTTCGGAGGATGAATGTTTCAACCTTATGCCACATGGTAGTTGTAACCATACATAACAATTTTTTTAAATAATAATAGTAAATAAAAATACATACATGATGTCAACATAAACATCACTATGCTGATGTGTAGAAAGTAACTCATTTAAATGTCATTAAATTAAATTAAATTAATTAAAATTTTATTTATTTTCCACGGGGCGGTTGAGCTAACATAGGCTAATGTGATTAGCATGAGGTTGTAAGTAACAAGAACATTTCCCAGGACATAGACATATCTGATATTGGCAAAAAGCTTAAATTCTTGTTAATCTAACTGCACTGGCTAATTTACAGTAGCTATTACAGTGAAAGAATACCATGCTATTGGTTGAGGAGAGTGCACAATTTGGAACATAAAAATGTATTAATAAACAAATTAGGCATATTTGGGCAGTCTTGATACAACATTTTGAACAGAAATGCAATGGATCAGTCTAAAACTTTTCATATACACTGAAAAAAAGGGGCGGATCCTTAAGAGGGTTGAACACAACACTGCTAGATAGGGGCTGGCTAAGGTTAAAGGGGGATAGATAGGGGCTCGGTAAGTATAATGTTGGCTTCTTGGCTGTTGTTATTTAGATCTGTCTGGCCTGCTGAGTTTCATTTAGACCTGCCTGGCCTGCTGAGTGTCATTTAGACCTGCCTGGCCTGCTGAGTGTCATTTAGACCTGCCTGGTCTGCTGAGTGTCATTTAGACCTGCCTGGACTGCTGAGTGTCATTTAGACCTGCCTGGTCTGCTGAGTGTCATTTAGACCTGCCTGGCCTGCTGAGTGTCATTTAGACCTGCCTGGCCTGCTGAGTGTCATTTAGACCTGCCTGGCCTGCTGAGTGTCATTTAGACCTGCCTGGTCTGCTGAGTGTCATTTAGACCTGCCTGGCCTGCTGAGTGTCATTTAGACCTGCCTGGTCTGCTGAGTGTCATTTAGACCTGCCTGGCCTGCTGAGTGTCATTTAGACCTGCCTGGTCTGCTGAGTGTCATTTAGACCTGCCTGGCCTGCTGAGTGTCATTTAGACCTGCCTGGCCTGCTGAGTGTCATTTAGACCTGCATGGCCTGCTGAGTGTCATTTAGACCTGCCTGGTCTGCTGAGTGTCATTTAGACCTGCCTGGCCTGCTGAGTGTCATTTAGACCTGCCTGGCCTGCTGAGTGTCATTTAGACCTGCCTGGCCTGCTGAGTGTCATTTAGACCTGCCTGGTCTGCTGAGTGCCATTTAGACCTGCCTGGCCTGCTGAGTGTCATTTACCTTGACTGAGATCTACACTGAGGAGATAGATGAGGGAGCTGGAAGGATCTATAAGTGTCAAAAGCTTTTATTGACAATTACATGAAGTTGATGCAAGGAGTCAATATTTGCAGTGTTGACCCTTCTTTTTCAAGACCTCTGCAATCCGCCCTGGCATGCTGTCAATTAACTTCTGGGCCACACCCTGACTGATGGCAGCCCATTCTTGCATAATCAATGCTTGGAGTTTGTCAGAATTTGTGGGTTTTTGTTTGTCCACCCGCCTCTTGAGGATTGACCACAAGTTCTCAATGGGATTAAGGTCTGGGGAGTTTCCCAGCAATGGACCCAAAATATCGATGTTTTGTTCCCCGAACCACTTAGTTATCACTTTTGTCTTATGGCAAGGTGCTCCATCATGCTGGAAAAGGCATTGTTCGTCACCAAACTGTTCCTGGATGGTTGGGAGAAGTTGCTCTCGGAGGATGTGTTGGTACCATTCTTTATTCATGGCTGTGTTCTTAGGCAAAATTGTGAGTGAGCCCATTCCCTTGCCTGAGAAGCAACCCCACACATGAATGGTCTCAGGATGCTTTACTGTTGGCATGACACAGGACTGATGGTAGCGCTCACCTTGTCTTCTCCGGACAAGCTTTTTTCCAGATGCCCCAAACAATCGGAAAGGGGATTCATCAGAGAAAATGACTTTACCCCATTGCTCAGCAGTCCAATCCCTGTACCTTTTGCAGAATATCAGTCTTTCCCTGATGTTTTTTCCTGGAGAGAAGTGGCTTCTTTGCTGCCCTTCTTGACACCAGGCCATGCTCCAAAAGTCTTCGCCTCACTGTGCGTGCAGAAAAAATGACTTGTGTCATGCACAAAGTAGATGTCCTAACCGACTTGCCAAAACTATAGTTTGTTAACAAGAAATGTGTGGAGTGGTTGAAAAAGGAGTTTTAATGACTCCTACATAAGTGTATGTAAACTTCTGACTTCAACTGTATATATATATTTTAAAGTTGTATTTATACAGGGTGGGCCACCATTGAGAACAGGGAGCCCTTTAAACATGAACATACAATACATCATACCCATACAATACATCATACGCATACAATACATCATACCCATACAATACATCATACTATACAATACATCATACCCATACAATACATCATACTATACAATACATCATACCCATACAATACATCATACCCATACAATACATCATACCCATACAATACATCATACCCATACAATACATCATACCCATATAATACATCATACCCATACAATACATCATACCCATACAATACATCATACCCATACAATACATCATACCCATACAATACACCATACCCATACAATATATCATACAATACATCATACCCATACAATACATCATACCCATACAATACATCATACCCATACAATACATCATACCCATACAATACATCATACCCATACAATATATCATACAATACATCATACCCATACAATACATCATACCCATACAATACATCATACCCATACAATACATCATACCTATACAATACATCATACTATACAATACATCATACCCATACAATACATCATACCCATACAATACATCATACCCATACAATACATCATACCCATACAATACATCATACAATACATCATACCCATACAATACATCATACCTATACAATACATCATACCTATACAATACATCATACTATACAATACATCATACCCATACAATACATCATACCCATACAATACATCATACCCATACAATACATCATACTATACAATACATCATACTATACAATACATCATACCTATACAATACATCATACCTATACAATACATCATACCCATACAATACATCATACCCATACAATACATCATACCCATACAATACATCATACCCATACAATACATCATACCCATACAATACATCATACAATACATCATACCCATACAATACATCATACTATACAATACATCATACACTACATCATACCCATACAATACATCATACCCATACAATACATCATACCCATACAATACATCATACTATACAATACATCATACTATACAATACATCATACTATACATCATACCCATACAATACATCATACCCATACAATACATCATACCCATACAATACATCATACCTATACAATACATCATACCCATACAATACATCATACCCATACAATACATCATACCCATACAATACATCATACTATACAATACATCATACTATACAATACATCATACCCATACAATACATCATACTATACAATACATCATACCCATACAATACATCATACCTATACAATACATCATACTATACAATACATCATACAATACATCATACCCATACAATACATCATACTATACAATAAATCATACCTATACAATACATCATACTATACAATACATCATACAATACATCATACCCATACAATACATCATACCCATACAATACATCATACCCATACAATACATCATACCCATACAATACATCATACCCATACAATACATCATACCCATACAATACATCATACAATACATCATACCCATACAATACATCATACCTATACAATACATCATACCCATACAATACATCATACCCATACAATACATCATACCCATACAATACATCATACCCATACAATACATCATACCTATACAATACATCATACCCATACAATACATCATACTATACAATACATCATACCCATACCATACATCATACCTATACAATACATCATACAATACATCATACCCATACAATACATCATACCCATACAATACATCATACCCATACAATACATCATACCCATACAATACATCATACCCATACAATACATCATACCCATACAATACATCATACTATACAATACATCATACCTATACAATACATCATACTATACAATACATCATACCTATACAATACATCATACAATACATCATACCCATACAATACATCATACTATACAATACATCATACCTATACAATACATCATACTATACAATACATCATACAATACATCATACCCATACAATACTTCATACTATACAATACATCATACCTATACAATACATCATACTATACAATACATCATACTATACAATACATCATACAATACGTCATACCCATACAGTACATCATACTATACAATACATCATACCTATACAATACATCATACTATACAATACATCATACCCATACAATACATCATACTATACATCATACCCATACAATACATCATACCCATACAATACATCATACCCATACAATACATCATACCCATACAATACATCATACCCATACAATACATCATACCCATACAATACATCATACTATACAATACATCATACCCATACAATACATCATACAATACATCATACCCATACAATACATCATACCCATACAATACATCATACTATACAATACATCATACTATACAATACATCATACCCATACAATACATCATACCCATACAATACATCATACAATACATCATACCCATACAATACATCATACCCATACAATACATCATACTATACAATACATCATACCCATACAATACATCATACCTATACAATACATCATACCTATACAATACATCATACCCATACAATACATCATACAATACATCATACCTATACAATACATCATACTATACAATACATCATACAATACATCATACCCATACAATACATCATACCCATACAATTCATCATACAATACATCATACCTATACAATACATCATACTATACAATACATCATACCTATACAACACATCATACCCATACAATACATCATACCTATACAATACATCATACCCATACAATACATCATACTATACAATACATCATACCCATACAATACATCATACCTATGCAATACATCATACCCATACAATACATCATACCCATACAATACATCATACCCATACAATACATCATACCCATACAATACATCATACCCATACAATACAAAATACCTATACAATACATCATACTATACAATACATCATACTATACAATACATCATACCTATACAATACATCATACCTATACAATACATCATACTATACAATACATCATACCCATACAATACATCATACCCATACAATTCATCATACCTATACAATACATCATACTATACAATACATCATACAATACATCATACCCATACAATACATCATACCCATACAATACATCATACCTATACAATACATCATACAATACATCATACTATACAATACATCATACCCATACAATACATCATACCTATACAATACATCATACTATACAATACATCATACTATACAATACATCATACCCATACAATACATCATACCCATACAATACATCATACCCATACAATACATCATACCCATACAATACATCATACAATACATCATACAATACATCATACAATACATCATACCTATACAATACATCATACCTATACAATACATCATACCCATACAATACATCATACTATACAATACATCATACCTATACAATACATCATACCTATACAATACATCATACAATACATCATACCCATACAATACATCATACCTATACAATACATCATACTATACAATACATCATACTATACAATACATCATACTATACAATACATCATACTATACAATACATCATACCTATACAATACATCATACCTATACAATACATCATACCCTTACAATACATCATACTATACAATACATCATACTATACAGTACATCATACCCATACAATACATCATACCCATACAATACATCATACCCATACAATACATCATACCCATACAATACATCATACCCATACAATACATCATACTATACAATACATCATACCCATACAATACATCATACTATACAATACATCATACCCATACAATACATCATACCCATACAATACATCATACTATACAATACATCATACAATACATCATACCCATACAATACATCATACCCATACAATACATCATACCCATACAATACATCATACCCATACAATACATCATACCGATACAATACATCATACTATACAATACATCATACTCATACAATACATCATACATATACAATACATCATACCCATACAATACATCATACCCATACAATACATCATACCTATACAATACATCATACCCATACAATACATCATACCCATACAATACATCATACCCATACAATACATCATACTATACAATACATCATACTATACAATACATCATACCCATACAATACATCATACTATACAATACATCATACCCATACAATACATCATACCTATACAATACATCATACTATACAATACATCATACAATACATCATACCCATACAATACATCATACTATACAATAAATCATACCTATACAATACATCATACTATACAATACATCATACAATACATCATACCCATACAATACATCATACCCATACAATACATCATACCCATACAATACATCATACCCATACAATACATCATACCCATACAATACATCATACCCATACAATACATCATACAATACATCATACCCATACAATACATCATACCTATACAATACATCATACCCATACAATACATCATACCCATACAATACATCATACCCATACAATACATCATACCCATACAATACATCATACCTATACAATACATCATACCCATACAATACATCATACTATACAATACATCATACCCATACCATACATCATACCTATACAATACATCATACAATACATCATACCCATACAATACATCATACCCATACAATACATCATACCCATACAATACATCATACCCATACAATACATCATACCCATACAATACATCATACCCATACAATACATCATACTATACAATACATCATACCTATACAATACATCATACTATACAATACATCATACCTATACAATACATCATACAATACATCATACCCATACAATACATCATACTATACAATACATCATACCTATACAATACATCATACTATACAATACATCATACAATACATCATACCCATACAATACTTCATACTATACAATACATCATACCTATACAATACATCATACTATACAATACATCATACTATACAATACATCATACAATACATCATACCCATACAGTACATCATACTATACAATACATCATACCTATACAATACATCATACTATACAATACATCATACCCATACAATACATCATACTATACATCATACCCATACAATACATCATACCCATACAATACATCATACCCATACAATACATCATACCCATACAATACATCATACCCATACAATACATCATACCCATACAATACATCATACTATACAATACATCATACCCATACAATACATCATACAATACATCATACCCATACAATACATCATACCCATACAATACATCATACTATACAATACATCATACTATACAATACATCATACCCATACAATACATCATACCCATACAATACATCATACAATACATCATACCCATACAATACATCATACCCATACAATACATCATACTATACAATACATCATACCCATACAATACATCATACCTATACAATACATCATACCTATACAATACATCATACCCATACAATACATCATACAATACATCATACCTATACAATACATCATACTATACAATACATCATACAATACATCATACCCATACAATACATCATACCCATACAATTCATCATACAATACATCATACCTATACAATACATCATACTATACAATACATCATACCTATACAACACATCATACCCATACAATACATCATACCTATACAATACATCATACCCATACAATACATCATACTATACAATACATCATACCCATACAATACATCATACCTATACAATACATCATACCCATACAATACATCATACCCATACAATACATCATACCCATACAATACATCATACCCATACAATACATCATACCCATACAATACATCATACCCATACAATACAAAATACCTATACAATACATCATACTATACAATACATCATACTATACAATACATCATACCTATACAATACATCATACCTATACAATACATCATACTATACAATACATCATACCCATACAATACATCATACCCATACAATTCATCATACCTATACAATACATCATACTATACAATACATCATACAATACATCATACCCATACAATACATCATACCTATACAATACATCATACAATACATCATACTATACAATACATCATACCCATACAATACATCATACCTATACAATACATCATACTATACAATACATCATACTATACAATACATCATACCTATACAATACATCATACCCATACAATACATCATACCCATACAATACATCATACCCATACAATACATCATACCCATACAATACATCATACAATACATCATACAATACATCATACAATACATCATACCTATACAATACATCATACCTATACAATACATCATACCCATACAATACATCATACTATACAATACATCATACCTATACAATACATCATACCTATACAATACATCATACAATACATCATACCCATACAATACATCATACCTATACAATACATCATACTATACAATACATCATACTATACAATACATCATACTATACAATACATCATACTATACAATACATCATACCTATACAATACATCATACCTATACAATACATCATACCCTTACAATACATCATACTATACAATACATCATACTATACAGTACATCATACCCATACAATACATCATACCCATACAATACATCATACCCATACAATACATCATACCCATACAATACATCATACTATACAATACATCATACCCATACAATACATCATACTATACAATACATCATACCCATACAATACATCATACCCATACAATACATCATACTATACAATACATCATACAATACATCATACCCATACAATACATCATACCCATACAATACATCATACCCATACAATACATCATACCCATACAATACATCATACCGATACAATACATCATACTATACAATACATCATACTCATACAATACATCATACATATACAATACATCATACCCATACAATACATCATACCCATACAATACATCATACTATACAATACATCATACTATACAATACATCATACCTATACAATACATCATACCCATACAATACATCATACCTATACAATACATCATACTATACAATACATCATACCTATACAATACATCATACCCATACAATACATCATACCCATCAATACATCATACTATACAATACATCATACTATACAATACATCATACCTATACAATACATCATACTATACAATACATCATACTATACAATACATCATACTATACAATACATCATACAATACATCATACCCATACAATACATCATACAATACAATACATCATACCTATACAATACATCATACCCATACAATACATCATACTATACAATACATCATACCTATACAATACATCATACTATACAATACATCATACTATACAATACATCATACCCATACAATACATCATACCCATACAATACATCATACCCATACAATACATCATACTATACAATACATCATACCTATACAATACATCATACCTATACAATACATCATACTATACAATACATCATACCATACAATACATCATACTATACAATACATCATACTATACAATACATCATACAATACATCATACCTATACAATACATCATACCCATACAATACATCATACCCATACAATACATCATACCTATACAATACATCATACTATACAATACATCATACCCATACAATACATCATACTATACAATACATAATACTATACAATACATCATACCCATACAATACATCATACCCATACAATACATCATACTATACAATACATCATACCCATACAATACATCATACCCATACAATACATCATACTATACAATACATCATACTATACAATACATCATCCCCATACAATACATCATACCCATACAATACATCATTCTATACAATACATCATACTATACAATACATCATACCCATACAATACATCATACCCATACAATACATCATACTATACAATACATCATACTATACAATACATCATCCCCATACAATACATCATACCCATACAATACATCATACTATACAATACATCATACTATACAATACATCATCCCCATACAATACATCATACCCATACAATACATCATTCTATACAATACATCATACTATACAATACATCATACCCATACAATACATCATACCCATACAATACATCATACTATACAATACATCATACTATACAATACATCATCCCCATACAATACATCATACCCATACAATACATCATACTATACAATACATCATACTCATACAATACATCATACCTATACAATACATCATACTATACAATACATCATACTATACAATACATCATACCTATACAATACATCATACCTATACAATACATCATACCCATACAATACATCATACTATACATCATCCCCATACAATACATCATACCCATACAATACATCATACCATACAATACATCATCCCCATACAATACATCATTAATTAATCAAAACAAACATAATTCACACCTCCCTCAAACTCCATCTAATCAGTCCAATTATTTTATATATTTTTTCACGTTTATTTAACTAGGCAAGTCAGTTAAGAACAAATTCTTATTTACAATGACAGCCTAGGAACAGTGGGTTAATAGCCTTGTCAGCTTGGGGATTCGATATAGCAACCTTTCATTTACTGGCCCAACACTCTAACCACTAGGCTACCTACCGCCTCTACACTCTAACCACTAGGCTACCTACCGCCTCTACACTCTAACCACTAGGCTACCTACCGCCTCTACACTCTAACCACTAGGCTACCTACCGCCTCTACACTCTAACCACTAGGCTACCTACCGCCTCTACACTCTAACCACTAGGCTACCTACCGCCTCTACACTCTAACCACTAGGCTACCCTGTCACCCCAAATGGGAGGGAGACCGACGAGTGTAATTTCTAGCTGACCGAAAGGTTATTCACATAGCCATCTAATGCTGTGCCATAACAACTGAAATGGTTTCCAATGATTTCCCCCCAGGTCAGTGGAGACCCGCGGGTCATCCAGAACCGGCCGGTCCAGAGAGCGGGTCTAAAAATGGCCGGATCTTCAGTTAGTACGTGAGGAGAGGTAGTGGGGAGGGGGGTTCTCTGAAGAAACGCTTTATGTACAAAAAGTAGCCAACGCTGAGCCCTTCTGCTAGTCAGCGACTCGCAGCCAACAGAGCTATACAAAATGCCGATATGTGTACGTAAAATTGTCCCTAGTGATGAAACGCTGTACTGAATGATAGACTGAATCTAAAGGTTATAAAACAGAGGCTTTTATTTATTCGATTTTATTTTCAAATCAGGCTCCATTCAATGAGCAGACAGGAGGCTCAGGGTCAAAACTACGAGACCTAGAGAACAACACAAACTTGGTTTTAATAGCATTTTGCTATTAAGTTTAATCAGAAAGCGATTTTTTTAAATGAGTCTAAACAATGCTCAAGGATATGTGCTAGGCCAGCTATTACCCTCTGCTGCAGAACCTCTATACTATCTACTACCCTCTGCAGCAGGACCTCTATACTATCTACTACCCTCTGTAGCAGGACCTCTATACTATCTACTACCCTCTGCTGCAGGACCTCTATACTATCTACTACCCTCTGTAGCAGGACCTCTATACTATCTACTACCCTCTGCAGCAGGACCTCTATACTATCTACTACCCTCTGCAGCAGGACCTCTATACTATCTACTACCCTCTGCAGCAGGACCTCTATACTATCTACTACCCTCTGCAGCAGGACCTCTATACTATCTACTACCCTCTGCAGCAGGACCTCTATACTATCTACTACCCTCTGCAGCAGGACCTCTATACTATCTACTACCCTCTGTAGCAGGACCTCTATACTATCTACTACCCTCTGCAGCAGGACCTCTATACTATCTACTACCCTCTGTAGCAGGACCTCTATACTATCTACTACCCTCTGTAGCAGGACCTCTATACTATCTACTACCCTCTGTAGCAGGACCTCTATACTATCTACTACCCTCTGTAGCAGGACCTCTATACTATCTACTACCCTCTGCAGCAGGACCTCTATACTATCTACTACCCTCTGCAGCAGGACCTCTATACTATCTACTACCCTCTGTAGCAGGACCTCTATACTATCTACTACCCTCTGTAGCAGGACCTCTATACTATCTACTACCCTCTGTAGCAGGACCTCTATACTATCTACTACCCTCTGCAGCAGGACCTCTATACTATCTACTACCCTCTGCAGCAGGACCTCTATACTATCTACTACCCTCTGTAGCAGGACCTCTATACTATCTACTACCCTCTGTAGCAGGACCTCTATACTATCTACTACCCTCTGTAGCAGGACCTCTATATTATCTACTACCCTCTGCAGCAGGACCTCTATACTATCTACTACCCTCTGTAGCAGGACCTCTATACTATCTACTACCCTCTGCAGCAGGACCTCTATACTATCTACTACCCTCTGCAGCAGGACCTCTATACTATCTACTACCCTCTGTAGCAGGACCTCTATACTATCTACTACCCTCTGTAGCAGGACCTCTATACTATCTACTACCCTCTGCAGCAGGACCTCTATACTATCTACTACCCTCTGCAGCAGGACCTCTATACTATCTACTACCCTCTGCAGCAGGACCTCTATACTATCTACTACCCTCTGTAGCAGGACCTCTATACTATCTACTACCCTCTGTAGCAGGACCTCTATACTATCTACTACCCTCTGCAGCAGGACCTCTATACTATCTACTACCCTCTGCAGCAGGACCTCTATACTATCTACTACCCTCTGCAGCAGGACCTCTATACTATCTACTACCCTCTGCTAGCAGGACCTCTATACTATCTACTACCCTCTGCAGCAGGACCTCTATACTATCTACTACCCTCTGTAGCAGGACCTCTATACTATCTACTACCCTCTGCAGCAGGACCTCTATACTATCTACTACCCTCTGCAGCAGGACCTCTATACTATCTACTACCCTCTGTAGCAGGACCTCTATACTATCTACTACCCTCTGCAGCAGGACCTCTATACTATCTACTACCCTCTGCAGCAGGACCTCTATACTATCTACTACCCTCTGTAGCAGGACCTCTATACTATCTACTACCCTCTGTAGCAGGACCTCTATACTATCTACTACCGTCTGCAGCAGGACCTCTATACTATCTACTACCCTCTGCAGCAGGACCTCTATACTATCTACTACCCTCTGCAGCAGGACCTCTATACTATCTACTACCCTCTGTAGCAGGACCTCTATACTATCTACTACCCTCTGTAGCAGGACCTCTATTCTATCTACTACCCTCTGTAGCAGGACCTCTATACTATCTACTACCCTCTGCAGCAGGACCTCTATACTATCTACTACCCTCTGTAGCAGGACCTCTATACTATCTACTACCCTCTGCAGCAGGACCTCTATACTATCTACTACCCTCTGCAGCAGGACCTCTATACTATCTGCTACCCTCTGCTAGCAGGACCTCTATACTATCTACTACCCTCTGTAGCAGGACCTCTATACTATCTACTACCCTCTGCAGCAGGACCTCTATACTATCTATTACCCTCTGTAGCAGGACCTCTATACTATCTACTACCCTCTGTAGCAGGACCTGTATACTATCTACTACCCTCTGCTGCAGGACCTCTATACTATCTACTACCCTCTGTAGCAGGACCTCTATACTATCTACTACCCTCTGCAGCAGGACCTCTATACTATCTACTACCCTCTGTAGCAGGACCTCTATACTATCTACTACCCTCTGTAGCAGGACCTCTATTCTATCTACTACCCTCTGCAGCAGGACCTCTATACTATCTACTACCCTCTGTAGCAGGACCTCTATTCTATCTACTACCCTCTGTAGCAGGACCTCTATACTATCTACTACCCTCTGCAGCAGGACCTCTATACTATCTACTACCCTCTGTAGCAGGACCTCTATACTATCTACTACCCTCTGCAGCAGGACCTCTATACTATCTACTACCCTCTGTAGCAGGACCTCTATACTATCTACTACCCTCTGTAGCAGGACCTCTATACTATCTACTACCCTCTGCAGCAGGACCTCTATACTATCTACTACCCTCTGTAGCAGGACCTCTATACTATCTACTACCCTCTGTAGCAGGACCTCTATACTATCTACTACCCTCTGCAGCAGGACCTCTATACTATCTACTACCCTCTGTAGCAGGACCTCTATACTATCTACTACCCTCTGCAGCAGGACCTCTATACTATCTACTACCCTCTGCAGCAGGACCTCTATACTATCTACTACCCTCTGCAGCAGGACCTCTATACTATCTACTACCCTCTGTAGTGCCTTGCGGTCAGATGTCGAGCAGTTCCCATACCAAGTGGTGATGCAACCAGTCAAGATGCTTTTAATGGTATTACTTTTTGAGGATCTGAGGACCCATGCCAAATCTTTTCAGTCTCCCGAGGGGGAAAAGGTTTTGTCGTGCCCTATTCACGACTGTCTTTGTTTGGACCATGATAGATCGTTGGTGATGTGGACACAGAGAAACTTAAAGCTCTCATCCCACTTCACTACAGCCCCGTCGATGTGGATGGTGCGTGCTTGTTCCTCCATTTCCTTTAGTCCATGATCAGCTCCTTTGTATTACTGGGGTTGAAGGATAGGTCCTTGCACCACACTGACCTCTTCCCTGTAGGCTGTCGAATCATCATCGGTGATCAGGCCTACCACCGTTGTGTAGTCGGCAAACTTAATGATGGTGTTGGGAGTCGTGCGCTGCCAGGCAGTCGTGGGTGAACAGGGAGTACTGGACTGGACAAAGCACACACCCCTGAAGGTCCTCAGTGTTGAGGGTCAGCGTGGTAGATGTGTTGTTGTCTACCTCCAGGAGTCAGCCCATTAGGAAGTCCAGGATCCAGTTGCAGAGGGAGGTGTTTAGTCCCAGGGTCCTTAGCTTAGTGATGAGCTTGAAGGGCACTATGGTGTTGAACGCTGAGCTGTAGTCAATGAATAGCATTCTCACGTAGGTGTTCCTTTTGTCCAGGTGGGAAAGGGCAGTGTGGAGTGCAATAGAGAATGCGTTATCTGTGGATCTGTTTGGGATTGGAGTGGGTCCAGGGCGTCTGGGATGATGGTGTTAATGTGAGCCTTTCAAAGTTTTTAATGGCTACAGATGTGAGTGCCACGAGGTGAAACTCATTTAGGCAGCTGGTCAACATCCTGATAATCCATCTGGCCCTGCGGCCTAATGAATGTTAACCTGTTTAAAGGTCTTACTCACGTCGGCTATGGAGAGTGTGATCACATAGTCGTCTGGGACAGCTGGTGCTCTCATGTATGGTTCAGTATTGCTTGCCACAAAGAGAGCATAGAAGGAATGTATCTCATCTGGTAGGCTCGTGTCACTGGGCAGCTCGCTTTTGGGTTTCCCTTTATAATCCATGATAGTTTGCAAGCCCTGCCACAAGAGAGAGAGGGAGCCCTATCACATCTGACATGGGGAATTAGGCTGAGGAGGCATGGGTAGAGGAGAGGAGAGAGGGGTGGAGGCATTGGGAGAGGAATGATGGTCACCAAGGGGGAGAGCTAGGGAGGGAGAATAAAATGAGAGAAATTAGAAAGTTGAAGGGGGACTTGGAGAGGGTACTGGTAGAGACCTGGTAGAGAACTGGTAGAGACCTGGTAGAGACCTGGTAGAGAACTGGTAGAGAACTGGTAGAGAACTGGTAGAGACCTGGTAGAGAACTGGTAGAGACCTGGTAGAGACCTGGTAGAGAACTGGTAGAGAACTGGTAGAGAACTGGTAGAGACCTGGTAGAGACCTGATAGAGACCTGGTAGAGAACTGGTAGAGACCTGGTAGAGACCTGGTAGAGAACTGGTAGAGACCTGGTAGAGACCTGGTAGAGAACTGGTAGAGAACTGGTAGAGAACTGGTAGAGAACTGATAGAGAGTGTACTGATAGAGACCTGATAGAGACCTGGTAGAGAGTGTACTGATAGAGACCTGGTAGAGACCTTGTAGAGACCTGATAGAGACCTGGTAGAGAGTGTACTGATAGAGACCTGATAGAGACCTGGTAGAGAGTGTACTGATAGAGACCTGATAGAGACCTGGTAGAGACCTGATAGAGACCTGGTAGAGAGTGTACTGATAGAGACCTGGTAGAGACCTGGTAGAGACCTGGTAAAGACCTGGTAGAGACCTGGTAGAGACCTGGTAGAGACCTGATAGAGACCTGATAGAGAGTGTACTGATAGAGACCTGATAGAGACCTGGTAAAGAGTGTACTGGTAGAGACCTGGTAGAGACCTGGTAAAGACCTGGTAGAGACCTGGTAGAGACCTGGTAGAGACCTGGTAGAGACCTGGTAGAGACCTGGTCGAGAGTGTACTGATAGAGACCTGGTAGAGAGTGTACTGATAGAGACCTGGTAGAGACCTGATAGAGACCTGATAGAGAGTGTACTGATAGAGACCTGGTAGAGACCTGATAGAGACCTGATAGAGAGTGTACTGGTAGAGACCTGG
>NC_092098.1:53885064-53888294 GCF_045679555.1 Salvelinus alpinus
GAGAGGAGAGGAGAGGAGAGGAGAGGAGAGGAGAGGAAGGGGTGGGGGATAGGAGGAGAGGAGAGGAGCAGAGAGGAAGGGTTGGGGGATAGGAGGAGAGGAGAGGAGAGGAGAGGGTTGGGGGATAGGAGAGGAGAGGAGAGGAGAGGAAGGAGTTGGGGGATAGGAGGAGAGGAGAGGAGAGGAAGGGTGGGGATAGGAGGAGAGGAGAGGAAGGGGTGGTGGATAGGAGGAGAGGAGAGGAGAGGAGAGGAAGGGGTGGAGGATAGGAGAGGAGAGGAGAGGAGAGGAGAGGAGAGGAGAGGAGAGGAGAGGAGAGGAGAGGAGAGGAGAGGAAGGGGTTGGGGATAGAGAGGAGAGGAGAGGAGAGGAGAGGAGAGGAGAGGAGAGGAGAGGAGAGGAGAGGAGAGGAGAGGAGAGGAGAGGAGAGGAGAGGAGAGGAGAGGAAGGGGTTGGGGATGAGGAGAGGAGAGGAGAGGAGAGGAGAGGAAGGGGTGGGGGATAGGAGGAGAGGAGAGGAGAGGAGAGGAGAGGAGAGGAGAGGAGAGGAGAGGAGAGGAGAGGAGAGGATGAGGGAGAGGAGAGGAGAGGAGAGGAGAGAAGAAGAGAGGAGAGGAGAGGAGAGGAGAGGAGAGGAGAGGAAGGGGTGGGGGAGAAGAGGAGAGGAGATATTATTGCTTCTCTCACTCACTCTTTTCTTTCCTCTGTGTGTTTTCAGTGTTTAATGAGTAACTGAGCTGTAACTTGGATAATGAAAACTGCAAAATGTGATATACAGGACATATAGTATAGAATGTGATGAACATATAGTATAGAATGTGATGAACACATAGTATAGAATGTGATAACAGGGAACATATAGGATAGAATGTGATGAACATATAGTATAGAATGTGATGACAAGGAACATATAGTATAGAATGTGATGAACATATAGTATAGAATGTGATGAACATATAGTATAGAATGTGATGAACATATAGTATAGAATGTGATATGAGGACATATAGTATAGAATGTGATGAACATATAGTATAGAATGTGATATAGAGGACATATAGTATAGAATGTGATATAGAGGACGTATAGTATAGAATGTGATATAGAGGGCATATAGTATAGAATTTGATATTCAGGCTATATAGTATAGAATGTGATGAACACATAGTGTAGAATGTGATGTACAGGACATATAGTATAGAATGTGACATAGAGGACATATAGTATAGAATGTAATATACAGGACATATAGTATAGAATGGGATGAACGTATAGTATAGAATGTAATATACAGGACATATATTATAGAATGTGATGAACATATAGTATAGAATGTAATATACAGGACATATATTATAGAATGTAATGAACATATAGTATAGAATGTGATATGCAGGACATATAGTATAGAATGTGATGAACATATAGTATAGAATGTGATGAACATATAGTATAGAATGTAATATACAGGACATATAGTATAGAATGTGATATACAGGACATATAGTATAGAATGTGATGAACGTATAGTATAGAATGTGATGAACATATAGTATAGAATGTAATATACAGGACATATAGTATAGAATGTGATATACAGGACATATAGTATAGAATGTGATGTACAGGACATATAGTATAGAATGTGATGAACATATAGTATAGAATGTGATATACAGGGCATATAGTATAGAATGTGATAAACATATAGTATAGAATGTGATGAACATATAGTATAGAATGTGATATACAGGGCATATAGTATAGAATGTGATGAACATATAGTATAGAATGTGATATGCAGGACATATAGTATAGAATGTGATGAACATATAGTATAGAATGTAATAGTACCATGTGGCTCAGTTGATAAGCATAGCGCTTACAACGCCAGGGTTGTGGATTCATTACCCACGGACATATAGTATAGAATGTGTATGAACATATCCAGTATAGTAAGTCGCTCTGGATGAACATATAGCTAAATGACGTAAATGATGAACATATAGTATAGAATGTGATGAACATATAGTATAGAATGTGAACGTGTACATACATGTGTGAGAGGTTCCCCATGGGTAGAAACATCTTGGTCTGGATGTTTGGAATCTCAATACCCTCCAGACCCCTACAGAAAAGACAACACCGGTTATTAGGTTGAGTTATTATCAGCATTGTCAATATTTACCTACATTTAGCGTGCTGTAGTGGTATGTTCTGGTAGTGTAGAGTACTGGTAGGTAATGGTAGGTACTGGTAGTGTACGGTACTGGTAGGTAATGGTAGGTACTGGTAGTGTAGATTACTGGTAGGTAATGGTAGTGTAGAGTACTGGTGGGTACTGGTAGTGTAGAGTACTGGTAGGTAATGGTAGTGTACTGTACTGGTAAGTAATGGTAGGTACTGGTAGTGTAGAGTACTGGTAGTGTAGAGTACTGGTAGGTAATGGTAGGTACTGGTAGTGTAGAGTACTGGTAGGTAATGGTAGGTACTGGTAGTGTACTGGTACTGATAGTGTAGAGTACTGGTAGGTAATGGTAGACACTGGTAGTGTACTGGTACTGGTAGGTAATGGTAGCGTAGAGTACTGGTAGGTAATGGTAGGTACTGGTAGTGTAGAGTACTGGTAGGTAATGGTAGGTACTGGTAGTGTAGAGTACTGGTAGGTAATGGTAGTGTAGAGTACTGGTAGGTACTGGTAGTGTAGACTACTGGTAGGTAATGGTAGGTACTGGTAGTGTACGGTACTGGTAGTGTAGAGTACTGGTAGGTAATGGTACGGTACTGGTAGTGTAGAGTACTGGTAGGTACTGGTAGTGTAGAGTACTGGTAGGTAATGGTAGGTACTGGTAGTGTAGAGTACTGGTAGGTACTGGTAGTGTACGGTACTGGTAGTGTAGAGTACTGGTAGTGTACGGTACTGGTAGTGTAGAGTACTGGTAGGTACTGGTAGTGTAGAGTACTGGTAGGTAATGGTAGGTACTGGTAGTGTAGAGTACTGGTAGGTAGGTACTGGTAGTGTACGGTACTGGTAGGTAATGGTAGGTGCTGGTAGTGTAGAGTACTGGTAGGTACTGGTAGGTACTGGTAGTGTACGGTACTGGTAGGTAATGGTAGGTACTGGTAGTGTATGGTACTGGTAGGTAATGGTAGGTACTGGTAGTGTACGGTACTGGTAGGTAATGGTAGGTAATGGTAGTGTACTGTACTGGTAGGTAATGGTAGGTACT
>NC_092098.1:53888394-53918394 GCF_045679555.1 Salvelinus alpinus
GATAGTGTATGGTACTGGTAGGTACTGGTAGGTACTGATAGTGTACGGTACTGGTAGGTACTGGTAGTGTAGAGTACTGGTAGGTAATGGTAGGTCCTGGTAGTGTAGAGTACTGGTAGGTACTGGTAGGGTAGAGTACTGGTAGGTACTGGTAGTGTAGAGTACTGGTAGGTAATGGTAGGTACTGGTAGTGTAGAGTACTGGTAGGTAATGGTAGTGTAGAGTACTGGTAGGTACTGGTAGTGTAGAGTACTGGTAGGTAATGGTAAGTACTGGTAGTGTAGAGTACTGGTAGGTAATGGTAGTATAGGGTACTGGTAGGTGCTGGTAGGGTAGAGTACTGGTAGGTAATGGTAGGTACTGGTAGTGTAGAGTACTGGTAGGTAATGGTAGGTACTGGTAGTGTAGAGTACTGGTAGGTAATGGTAGGTACTGGTAGTTTACTGGTACTGGTAGGTAATGGTAGGTACTGGTAGTGTACGGTACTGGTAGGTAATGGTAGGTAATGGTAGTGTACTGTACTGGTAAGTAATGGTAGGTACTGGTAGTGTACGGTACTGGTAGGTAATGGTAGGTACTGGTAGTGTACGGTACTGGTAGGTAATGGTAGGTAATGATAGTGTACTGTACTGGTAAGTAATGGTAGGTACTGGTAGTGTACGGTACTGGTATGTAATGGTAGGTACTGGTAGTGTACGGTACTGGTAGGTAATGGTAGGTACTGATAGTGTACGGTACTGGTAGGTAATGGTAGGTACTGGTAGTGCACGGTACTGGTAGGTAATGGTAAGTAATGGTAGTGTACTGTACTGGTAGGTAATGGTAGGTACTGGTAGTGTATGGTACTGGTAGGTAATGGTAGGTACTGGTAGTGTACGGTACTGGTAGGTAATGGTAGGTACTGGTAGTGTACGGTACTGGTAGGTACTGGTAGTGTACTGGTACTGGTAGGTAATGGTAGGTACTGGTAGTGTACTGGTACTGGTAGGTAATGGTAGGTACTGGTAGTGTACTGGTACTGGTAGGTAATGGTAGGTACTGGTAGTGTACGGTACTGGTAGGTAATGGTAGGTACTGGTAGTGTACGGTACTGGTAGGTAATGGTAGGTACTGGTAGTATACGGTACTGGTAGGTAATGGTAGGTACTGATAGTGTATGGTACTGGTAGATAATGGTAGGTACTGGTAGTGTACGGTACTGGTAGGTAATGGTAGGTACTAGTAGGTAATGGTAGGAACTGGTAGTGTACGGTACTGGTAGGTAATGGTAGGTACTGGTAGTGTTCTGGTAGTGTACTGTACTGGTAGGTAATGGTAGGTATAGGCAGTGTACTGTACTGGTAGGTAATGGCAGTGTACTGTACTGGTAGGTAATGGTAGTGTACTGTACTGGTAGTGTACTGTACTGGTAGGTACTGGTAGTGTACTGTACCGGTAGGTAATGGTAGTGTAGTGTACTGGTAGTGTACTGTACTGGTAGGTAATGGTAGTGTAGTGTACTGGTAGGTAATGGTATGTAATGGTAGTGTACTGTACTGGTAGTGTACTGGTAGGTATTGGTAGTGTAGTGTACTGGTAGTGTACTGTACTGGTAGTGTACTGGTAGAGTACGGTACTGGTAGGTAATGATAGTTTACTGTAATGGTAGGTAATGTACTGGTAGGTAATGTACTGGTAGGTAATGGTAGTGTACTGTAATGGTAGGTAATGTACTGGTAGGTAATGTACTGGTAGGTAATGGTAGTGTACTGTACTGGTAGGTAATGTACTGCTAAGTACTGGTAGTGTACAGTACTGGAAGGTACTGGTAGTATACTGTACTGGTAGGCTAAGCTATACAGTATGTTTTCTACTCACAGGGACTGGAGCTGGGTCAGGTCGTCAAAGTGACCCGGGTGGATGTGGACCAAAGGATTATGGGATATGTTCCTGTGACAAAACGTAAAAAAACAAGTAAACAAGTGATTCTGTCTGACAGGCAAACAGACAGACCTGTATGTTTTTCTCTGGCTGTGAGAATGAAACGAACTGTTATTATCTCAGCAGAGGAGGAGGCTCCGCAGGGCTAGTGGAGAAGATGTTGCAGGGCTGGTGGAGAAGATGTTGCAGGGCTGGTGGAGAAGATGTTGCAGGGCTGGTGGAGAAGATGTTGCCAGGGCTAGTGGAGAAGATGTTGCAGGGCTAGTGGAGAAGATGTTGCAGGGCTAGTGGAGAAGATGTTGCCAGGGCTAGTGGAGAAGATGTTGCCAGGGCTAGTGGAGAAGATGTTGCAGGGCTAGTAGAGAAGATGTTGCCAGGGCTAGTGGAGAAGATGTTGCCAGGGCTAGTGGAGAAGATGTTGCAGGGCTAGTGGAGAAGATGTTGCCAGGGCTGGTGGAGAAGATGTTGCCAGGGCTAGTGGAGAAGATGTTGCAGGGCTAGTGGAGAAGATGTTGCCAGGGATAGTGGAGAAGATGTTGCCAGGGCTAGTGGAGAAGATGTTGCAGGGCTAGTGGGGAAGATGTTGCCAGGGATAGTGGAGAAGATGTTGCCAGGGCTAGTGGAGAAGATGTTGCAGGGCTAGTGGAGAAGATGTTGCCAGTTATGGTGGAGAAGATGTTGCCAGGGCAGGTGGAGAAGATGTTGCAGGGCTAGTGGAGAAGATGTTGCCAGTTATGGTGGAGAAGATGTTACCAGGGCTAGTGAAGAAGATGTTGCCAGGCTAGTGGAGAAGATGTTGCCAGGGCAGGTGGAGAAGATGTTGCCAGGCTAGTGGAGAAGATGTTGCCAGGGATAGTGGAGAAGATGTGTCAGGGCTCGCCAGGCTCCCACGCCATGCCTCGGCCGGCTAGCCAGGCTCTCACGACATGCCTCGGCCGGCTAGCCAGGCTCTCACGCCATACCTCGGCCGGCTCGCCAGAATCCCACGCCATGCCTCGGCCGGCTCGCCAGAATCCCACGCCATGCCTCGCAAGGCTCCCACGCCATGCCTCGCAAGGCTCCCACGGCATGCCTCGGCCGGCTCGCCAGAATCCCACGCCATATCTCGGCCGGCTCTCCAGGCTCCCACGCCATGCCTCGCTCCGGCTCCCACTCCATGCTTCGCCAGGCTGCCACGCCATGCCTCGGCCGGCTAGCCAGGCTCTCACGCCATGCCTCGGCCGGCTCGCCAGAATCCCACGCCATGCCTCGCTACGGCTCCCACGCCATGCCTCGGCCGGCTCGCCAGTCTCCCACGCCATGCCTCGGCCTGTTCGCCAGGCTCTCACGCCATACCTCGGCCGGTTCGCCAGAATCCCACGCCATGCCTCGGCCGGCTCGCCAGGCTCCCGCGCCATGCCTCGGCCGGCTCCCACGCCATGCCTCGCCAGGCTCCCACGCCATGCCTTTCTATGGCTCCCACTCCAGGCTCCCACTCCATGCCTCGGCCGGCTCGCCAGGCTCCCACGCCAGGCTCCCACTCCATGCCTCGGCCGGCTCGCCAGGCTCCCATTCCATGCCTCGCCAGGCTCCCACGCCATGCCTCGGCCGGCTCCCACACCATGCCTCGGCCGGCTCCCACGCCATGCCTCGCCAGGCTCCCACGCCATGCCTTTCTACGGCTCCCACGCCATGCCTCGGCCAGCTCGCCAGGCTCCCACGCCATGCCTTTCTATGGTTCCCACGCTATGCCTCGGCCAGCTCCCACGCCATGCCTCGGCAGACTCCCACTCCAGGCTCCCACTCCATGCCTCGGCCGGCTCCCACGCCATGCCTCGCCAGGCTCCCACTCCAGGCTCCCACGCCATGCGTTGCCAGGCTCCCATTCCATGCCTCGGCCGGCTCGCCAGGCTCCCACGCCATGCGTCGCCAGGCTCCCATTCCATGCCTCGGCCGGCTCGCCAGGCTCCCACGACATGCCTCGCTCCAGCTCCCACGCCATGCGTTGCTCTGCTCCCACTCCATGCCTCGCCAGGCTCCCTCGCCTCGGCCGGCTCGCCAGGCTCCCTCGCCACAGCTAGACAGTGTGTTCCGTCAGGCCTGCAGGGGAGCTAAAGTCATTCCGCTATCCAAGAATAGTAAAGCCCCCTTCACTGGCTCAAGTAGCCGACCAATCCGCCTGTTACCAACCCTTAGTAAACTTCCGGAAAATATTGTGTTTTACCAGATACAATGCTATTTCACAGTAAACAAACAGACTCTCAGCACGCATCTAGAAAAGGACACTCAACAAGCACAGCACTTTCACAAATGACTGATGATTGGCTGAGAGAAATTGATGATACAATTATTGTGGGGGCTGTCTCGTTAGACTTCAGTGCAGCTTTTGACATTATCGATCATAGTCTGCTGCTGGAAAAATGTACGTGTTATGGTTTTACACCCCCCTGCTGTAATGTGGATACAGACTTACTTGCCTAACAGAACACAGAGGGTGTTCTTTAATGGAAGCCTCTCAAACATAATGCAGGTGGAAGCAGGAATTCCCCAGTGCAGCTGTTTAGGCCCCTTGCTTTGTTCAATCTTTACTAACGACATGCCACTGAGTTAAGCCAGTGTGTCTGTGTATGTGGATGACTCGACACTATACACTTCAGAGACTGAAATGACTGCAACACAGCTGTAGTTAGTTTCGAAATGGGTAGCAAGGAATTAGTCAGTCCTAAATATTTGCAAAACTAAAAGCATTGTATTTGGGATAAATCATTCACTAAACCCTAAACCTCAACTACATCTCGTAATGTGGAAATTGAGCATGTTGAGGTGACTAAACTGCTTGCAGTTATCCTGGATTGTAAACTACCCTGTTCTGAGCCAATTGCACTTTTCCTAAGTTCCTCTTTGTGGCACCTGACCACACTACTGAATAGTAGTCCAGGTACGACAAAACCAGGGCCTGTAGGACCTGCCTTGTTGATAGTGCTGTTTGAATCTCTACCGCTTCTCTCTCCCGGATCCGGGATCCTCCTCATGAAAAAAGCTGACTAGCATAGCCTAGCATAACGGGACAGGGATATCATATAATATAATTTTCATGAAATCACAAGTCCAATACAGCAAATGTGTCACGACTTCAACCGAGGCAGGCTCTCCTTCCCGTTCGGGTGGCGCTCGGCGGTCGTCGTCACCGGCCTACTAGCTGCCACTGACTCTTTTTCCTCCCCCTCCTTATGTGTTTATTGGTATCACCTGTGTTCAGTTAATTGTTAATTAGTGTGGCTTTATTAGTCAGCCAGCCCGGACGCTTCTTTGTGCGGGATTGTTTCATTGTGGCTTTTGGATTTCGGGAGTGGATGTTATTATTGTGGACTGGGTTTGTTTATCGTGTCGTTGGACCGTTGTGTGTGACACCCAGTACGTCCGTGTTGGACATTGCGTTTGCAAGTTGAGTATTAAAAGACTCAACATATTGAAGCTCTGCTGTTCCTGCGTCTGACTTCGCACCTCCCGACACTCAGAGCGTTACAAAATGAAAGATAAACATCTTGTGAATCCAGCCATCATTTCCGATTTTTTAAATGTTTTACAGCGAAAACACAATATGTATTTCTATTAGCTAACCACAATAGCCAAACACACAACCGCATATTTTCACCATGTTTCCACCACATAGGTAGCTTTCACAAAACCGACAAAATAGAGATAAAATTAGTCACTAACCAAGAAACAACTTCATCAGATGACAGTCTTATATCATGTTATACAATACATTTATGCATATTTGAGGTATAAATCATAGTTTTACATTGCAGCTACCATCAAAAATAGCACCAAAGCAGCCAAAATAATTACAGAGAGCAACGTGAAATATATAAATACTCATCATAAAACATTTATGAAAAATACATGGTGTACAGCAAATGAAAGATAAACATCTTGTGAATCCAGCGAATATTTCCGATTTTTTAAGTGTTTTACAGCGAAAAAGCAATATAGAATTATATTAGCTTACTACAATAGCCAAACACACAAACGCATTTATTCACCGCAAAGGTAGCTTTCGCAAAAACCAGCAAAAGATATAAAATTAATCACTAACCTTTGGACAACTTCATCAGATGACAGTCTTATAACATCATGTTATACAATACATTTATGTTTTGTTCGAAAATGTGCACATTTAGAGCTGCAAATCGTGGTTATACATTGTGAATACGTAGCAACATTTTCCCAGAATGTCCGGAGATATTTTGGACACTCACCTAATCTGACCAAAGAACTCATCATAAACTTTACATAAAAATACTTGTTGTATGGCAAATGAAAGATACACTGGT
Organism: Salvelinus alpinus; assembly: GCF_045679555.1. NCBI lineage: Eukaryota > Metazoa > Chordata > Actinopteri > Salmoniformes > Salmonidae > Salvelinus > Salvelinus alpinus. The sequence goes on from NC_092098.1 coordinate 53,894,631, forward strand.
TCTTAATGCAACCGCTGTGTTAGATTTTTTAAAAATAACTTTACCATTACATACAGCTTGCGTTATTGTGAGACAGCACTCACCAACACGGCGGAGAATAGGAGTCAACATTTTACACAGAAATACGAAATAACATCATAAATGTTTTCTTACTTTTGCTGAGCTTCCATCAGAATGTTGTACAAGGAGTTCTTGGTCCAGAATAAATCGTTGTTTGGTTTTAGAATGTCCATTTCTTCTGTCGAATTCACGCCACAATGCTAGCCAAGGTTGCTAACATTCCCATCCTCTCTTTTGCGCAAAGAACGGAAAACTCCAAAAGTCCCAATAAACGTTGAATAAACTGATAAAACTCGGTTGAAAAAACCTTCTTTATGATGTTATTATCATATGTATCAAATAAAATCAGAGCCGGAGATATTCGCCGTGTAAACCGAACGCTTTTCAGAAGACAATGTCGAGCTCCCCCGCGTGCCGTCGAAGACAAAGGAAATACCGGACCTGTCACTCCAAAAGCTCTTATTCGGCCTCAGATCAAGCTAGACACCCCATTCCACTTTCCACTGCCTGCTGACATCTAGTGGAAGGCGTATGAAGTGCATGCATATCGATAAATAAAAGCCAGTTGAATAGGCAGGCCCTGAAACAGAGCCTCGTTTTCAGATTTTTCACTTCCTGTATGGAAGTTTGCTGCCAAATGAGTTCTGTTTTACTCACAGATATAATTCAAACAGTTTTAGAAACTTGAGAGTGTTGTCTATCCAATAGTAATAATAATATGCATATTGTATGATCTAGAATAGAGTACGAGGCCGTTTAAATTGGGCACGATTTATTCCAAAGTGAAAACAGCGCCCCCCTATTGACAAGAAGTTGTTAAGAAGGCAGAGCAGCGCTTTATTATGGACAGACTTCTCCCCATCTTAGCTACTGTTGTATCAATATGTTTTGACCATGACAGCACGACTGGCCCTTAAAAGTCAGAGGTGTTGACAAGCTGAAGGTACCGAGCTGTCTGTTTAAAATACTGGCACACAGTTTCGGACACCCATCCCTACCCCACAAGACATGCCACCAGAGGTCTCTTCACAGACCCCAAGTCTAGAACAGACTATGGGACGCGCACAGTACTACACAGAGCCATGACTACATGGAACTCTATTCCACATCAGGTAACTGATGCAGCAGTAGAATCAGATTTAAAAAGCAGGTAAAAATACACCTTATGGAACAGCGGAGACTGTGAAGCAACACAAAACATAGGCACAGACAGTTGCCTTGGCAACAACTAATGGGGATCCATAACACATACAAGAGGCTCTCCGTTTGGATGTGGCCTATTTAAAACCCCTTACTGGAGACATAGGATCAATGGCTGCCATTCATTTACTATTAAAGTTATCAACTAAATCATCACAACAGGAAGGCAGAATAGGTGACGGAGTATTGTTCAGACACTCAGTAAAATCTGTATCAACTTCAGAGGTAAGACAGCGTTTCTTAATAATGAGTTAATAATGAGTTCAGTATTACCCTGTGCTCTGGGCAACAAGGTAGTATAAATCCCCAGTGGTGATCAGAGAAAGAAACATCAACTATAGAGGATATGTCAATAGAAAGCCCCTTGGTAATAACCTGGTCCAGTAGAAAGCCCCTTGGTAATAACCAGGTCCAGTAGAAAGCCCCTTGGTAATAACCAGGTCCAGTAGAAAGCCCCTTGGTAATAACCAGGTCCAGTAGAAAGCCCCTTGGTAATAACCAGGTCCAGTAGAAAGCCCCTTGGTAATAACCTGGTCCAGTAGAAAGCCCCTTGGTAATAACCAGGTCCAGTAGAAAGCCCCTTGGTAATAACCAGGTCCAGTAGAAAGCCCCTTGGTAATAGCCAGGTCCAGTAAAAAGCCCCTTGGTAATAACCTGGTCCAGTAGAAAGCCCCTTGGTAATAACCTGGTCCAGTAAAAAGCCCCTTGGTAATAACCAGGTCCAGTAAAAAGCCCCTTGGTAATAACCTGGTCCAGTAGAAAGCCCCTTGGTAATAACCTGGTCCAGTAAAAAGCCCCTTGGTAATAACCTGGTCCAGTAGAAAGCCCCTTGGTAATAACCAGGTCCAGTAGAAAGCCCCTTGGTAATAACCAGGTCCAGTAGAAAGCCCCTTGGTAATAACCAGGTCCAGTAGAAAGCCCCTTGGTAATAACCAGGTCCAGTAGAAAGCCCCTTGGTAATAACCTGGTCCAGTAGAAAGCCCCTTGGTAATAACCAGGTCCAGTAGAAAGCCCCTTGGTAATAACCAGGTCCAGTAGAAAGCCCCTTGGTAATAGCCAGGTCCAGTAAAAAGCCCCTTGGTAATAACCTGGTCCAGTAGAAAGCCCCTTGGTAATAACCTGGTCCAGTAGAAAGCCCCTTGGTAATAACCAGGTCCAGTAGAAAGCCCCTTGGTAATAACCAGGTCCAGTAGAAAGCCCCTTGGTAATAACCAGGTCCAGTAGAAAGCCCCTTGGTAATAACCAGGTCCAGTAGAAAGCCCCTTGGTAATAACCTGGTCCAGTAGAAAGCCCCTTGGTAATAACCAGGTCCAGTAGAAAGCCCCTTGGTAATAACCAGGTCCAGTAGAAAGCCCCTTGGTAATAACCAGGTCCAGTAAAAAGCCCCTTGGTAATAACCTGGTCCAGTAGAAAGCCCCTTGGTAATAACCAGGTCCAGTAAAAAGCCCCTTGGTAATAACCAGGTCCAGTAAAAAGCCCCTTGGTAATAACCTGGTCCAGTAAAAAGCCCCTTGGCTTTCAACTATATTCAGCCACAAGACGATTTTGTCTTGAGCGGATCAAGGGGCAGCAAAGTAATTACAAACAATTTGTAGACTGCAAATTGATCACAAGAAACCCAAAGAGACATAGCATTTGATTAAAGCATAATGATTTCAAACCTTGCTAGCATTTGTATACGATCACATATATATCTCTGCTACATGTGGGAATACTTTGGAACAAGTTTTCCTAAATTGAAATCACTTGGAGCCGAATTGGTGGTGTTTTTCCAGTCTTTGATGTCCAACAATGTATTTATGAGCGATATTTTTTGGACATTTTTAATTGTTTTGCTCAGATATCTTGGGGGGCTGCCAGTTGAGGAACCCTGCCCTATGTAGTGCACTAGTTTTGACCAAAGTTGTCCCAAATAGCACCCTATTCTCTATATAGTGCACTAGTTTTGACCAAAGTTGTCCCAAATAGCACCCTATTCTCTATATAGTGCACTAGTTTTTGACCAGAGACCAAAGGGAATAGTGTTGCATTTTGGGACACAGTTTATGTGACTCACAGTTTGACGAGGGACTTTAAGCTCTTAAAGGTGTTGTTGGGGAGCTCCTTAATCCGGTTGTTGGACAGGTCTCTAAAAAACAGGCAGAGTAAAAAGCCACGGGAGAGAGAGAAGGAGGGGGCGAGAGAGAGAGAGAAGGAGGGGGCGAGAGAGAGAGAATGAGGGGGCGAGAGAGAGAGAGAAGGAGGGGCGAGAGAGAGAGAGAAGGAGGGGGAGAGAGAGAGAGAGAAGGAGGGGGCGAGAGAGAGAGAGAAGGAGGGGGAGAGAGAGAGAGAAGGAGGGGGAGAGAGAGAGAGAAAGAGAGAGAAGGAGGGGGAGAGAGAGGGAGGGGGAGAGAGAGAGTGAAGGAGGGGGCGAGAGAGAGAGAGGAGGAGGGGGAGAGGAGAGAGGAGGAGGGGGAGAGAGAGAGAGAGAAGGAGGGGGAGAGAGAGAGAAGGAGGGGGAGAGAGAGAGAAGGAGGGGGAGAGAGAGAGAGAGAAGGAGGGGAGAGAGAGGGAGGGGGAGAGAGAGAGAGAAGGAGGGGGGAGAGAGAGAGAGGAGGAGGGGGAGAGAGAGAGAGGAGGAGGGAGAGAGAGAGAAGGAGGGGGAGAGAGAGAGAGAAGGAGGGGGAGAGAGAGAGAGGGGAGAGAGAGAGAGGAGGAGGGGGCGAGAGAGAAAGAGAAGGAGGGAGAGAGAGAGAGAGAAGGAGGGGGAGAGAGAGAGAGAGAAGGAGGGGGCGAGAGAGAGAGAGAAGGAGGGGGAGAGAGAGAGAGAAGGAGGGGGAGAGAGAGAGAGAGAAGGAGGGGGCGAGAGAGAGAGAGAAGGAGGGGGCGAGAGAGAGAGAGAAGGAGGGGGAGAGAGAGAGAGAGAAGGAGGGGGAGAGAGAGAGAGAGAAGGAGGGGGAGAGAGAGAGAGGGGGAGGGGGAGAGAGGGGGAGGGGGAGAGAGAGGGGGGGAGAGAGAGAGGAGGAGGGGGAGGGAGAGAGAGAGAAGGAGGGGGAGAGAGAGAGAGGAGGAGGGGGAGGGAGAGAGAGAGAAGGAGGGGGAGAGAGAGAGAAGGAGGGGGAGAGAGAGAGAGAAGGAGGGGGAGAGAGAGAGAGAAGGAGGGGGAGAGAGAGGGAGGGGGAGAGAGAGAGAGAAGGAGGGGGCGAGAAAGAGAGAGGAGGAGGGGGAGAGAGAGGGAGGGGGAGAGAGAGAGAGGAGGAGGGGGCGAGAGAGAAAGAGAAGGAGGGAGAGAGAGAGAGAGAAGGAGGGGGAGAGAGAGAGAGAGAAGGAGGGGGCGAGAGAGAGAGAGAGAAGGAGGGGGAGAGAGAGAGAAGGAGGGGGAGAGAGAGAGAGAATGAGGGGGAGAGAGAGTGAGAATGAGGGGGCGAGAGAGAGAAAAGGATGGGGCGAGAGAGAAAGAGAGAAGGAGGGGGCGAGAGAGAAAGAGAGAAGGAGGGGGCGAGAGAGAAAGAGAGAAGGAGGGGGCGAGAGAGAAAGAGAGAAGGAGGGGGCGAGAGAGAAAGAGAGAAGGAGGGGGCGAGAGAGAAAAAGAGAAGGAGGGGGCGAGAGAGAGAGAAGGAGGGGGCGAGAGAGAGAGAGAGAGAGAAGGAGAAGAGAAAACCAGATTAAAATAAATGAAAGGTGAAATTGGATGTAATAGCAGAATCCCCACACTTCTCCCTCCTTGCAGCGTTTTACTATGTAATTTCAATAGTACACGTTTCAAGCTACTGAGGTTCATCAATTGGGAATTCATCCTTTTTCTCAGTTTATACATGTCAGTGTATCAGATGTGCGTCCCAAATGAGCCCTTTTCCGTATATAGCGCACTACATTTTACCAAGGCCCACAGAGCTCTGTTCAACAGTAACACACTGTATTTTACCAAGGCCCACAGAGCTCCGTTCAACAGTAACACACGGTATTTTACCAAGGCCCATAGAGCTCCGTTCAACAGTAACACACTGTATTTTACCAAGGCCCACAGAGCTCTGTTCAACAGTAACACACTGTATTTTACCAAGACCCATAGAGCTCTGTTCAACAGTAACACACTGTATTTTACCAAGACCCACAGAGCTCCGTTCAACAGTAGCACACTATATAGAGAACAGGAGACCATCTGGGACGGAAACCCAGAATGTCTGAATGAGGGAGTGATTTCTACTCACAGTTCTTCCAGCAGCACCAGAGTCTGAAAAGAGTGTACAGGAAGAGTGTGAATCCTGTTGTTCATCAGGAGGCTAACGGGGAGAGAGAATTTCTATGGTTTAATGGTTTCACAACTACATATTTATTACACACACACACACACACACACACACACACACACACACACACACACACACACACACACACACACACACACACACACACACACACACACACACACACACACACACACACACACACACACACACACACACACACACACACACATCTCAGTGAGTGAGTGTCAGAGTCACAACCACCAAATTAAAAACTTCCAGACAGTCCCCAGAGAGGCAGAAACACTACTTATCACACCTCCCCCACATCTTATCACACCTCCCCCTCATCTTACCACACCTCCCTCCACATCTTACCACACCTCCCCCCACATCTTATCACACCTCCCCCTCATCTTACCACACCTCCCCCTCATGTCACCACCCCTCCCCCCTCATCTTATCACACCTCCCCCCTCATCTTACCACACCTCCCTCCACATCTTACCACACCTCCCCCTCATCTCACCACCCCTCCCCCTCATCTTACCACACATCCCCCTCATCTCACCACCACTCCCCCTCATCTCACCACCACTCCCCCTCATCTCACCACACCTCCCTCCACATCTTACCACACCTCCCCCTCATCTTACCACACCTCCCCCTCATCTTACCACACCTCCCCCTCATCTCACCACCACTCCCCCTCATCTCACCACACCTCCCTCCACATCTTACCACACCTCCCCCTCATCTTACCACACCTCCCCCTCATCTCACCACACCTCCCCCTCATCTCACCACACCTCCCTCCACATCTTACCACACCTCCCTCCACATCTTACCACACCTCCCCCCTCATCTTACCACACCTCCCCCTCATCTCACCACACCTCCCCCTCATCTCACCACACCTCCCTCCACATCTTACCACACCTCCCCCCTCATCTTACCACACCTCCCCCTCATCTCACCACACCTCCCCCTCATCTCACCACACCTCCCTCCACATCTTACCACACCTCCCCCCTCATCTTACCACACCTCCCCCCTCATCTTACCACACCTCCCTCCACATCTTACCACACCTCCCCCCTCATCTTACCACACCTCCCCCCACATCTCACCACACCTCCCTCCACATCTTACCACACCTCCCTCCACATCTTACCACACCTCCCCCCTCATCTTACCACACCCCCCTCCACATCTTACCACACCTCCCCCCTCATCTTACCACACCTCCCCCCACATCTTACCACACACCCCCTCACATCTTACCACACCTCCCCCTCACATCTTACCACACCTCCCCCTCACATCTTACCACACCTCCCTCCACATCTTACCACACCTCCCTCCCCCTCATCTCACCACACCTCCCTCCACATCTTACCACACCTCCCCCTCATCTTACCACACCTCCCCAACATCTTACTACACCCCGCCCCCCACATCTTACCACACCTCCCCCCCACATCTTAACCCTCACATCTTGATTTTTTTTGTCATTTCCGGTCACATATTGTAGACTTGTTTACGTGCTGCTGTGCATTTTGTTGCTAACCTTACTTTGCTACCTGTCACGCCCTGACCATAGAGAGCCTTGTTATTCTCTATTTTGGTTAGGTCGGGGTGTGACTAGGGGGGGGTGTTCCTATCTAGGTTTATTATTTCTATGTTGTCCTGGTATGGTTCCCAATCAGAGGCAGCTGTTTATCGTTGTCTCTGATTGGGGATCATATTTAGGCAGCCATTTTCCCCACTGGTTTTTGTGGGATCTTGTTTGTGTGTAGTTGCCTGTGAGCACTCCATGACTTCACGTTTCGTTTGCTGTTTATTTGTTTTTTTTGTGAGTTTCCTTTATTAAACATGTGGAACCCAAATCAAGCTGCACGTTGGTCTGAGTATATTTCCAGTTCGTACGACGATCGTGACACTACCTGCTTTACAGCCGCACTTTGAACTTTACGCTTATTACTTTTTAATTACCGCTAATATTTTTTTTTGTTTTTCCATCCCTCAACTTTTTTTCATTCAACTTTTTCACTCCGGATGCTTTATCTGGACGAGGTTCGTCAGGACCTCCACCAGCCGAAACTAAGTAGTAACATTAACATGATGCCTTCTAATTGCAGTCACTCTACTCATAAAATACAGGAGAACGATCGCCTTACGGCGAGGATAGCTGTGCTGCAAGCCCAGCTTCAGACGCAATCGTTAGGCAAGGGTAATTTAAGTGTAGGAAAGGATGAAACAGCGTCTGTGCCACCAGTAAGTACAGATAGTAATGTTAGTATAAATCCCATCGCACGGTCCCCGCAGCCGGACAACTTTCTCATGGCTTCTGGAGGGAAATGCTGTAGGAATGCTCAACCGGTGTCGCTCATTCAGCCGACAGAAACTTTCAACCGGTTCTCCCCATTAAGCAACGAGTCAGAGTCCGAGGCCGAGCCTCTGAGACGCTGAAGCCTCCGACCATTAGCTCTGACAAATTGAAAACCCTAGTCATTGGTGACTCCATTACCCGCAGTATTAGACTAAAAATGAATCATCCAGCGATCATACACCGTTTACCAGGGGGCAGGGCTACCGACGTTAAGGCTAATCTGAAGATGGTGCTGGCTAAAGCTAAAACTGGCGAGTGTAGAGAGTATAGGGATATTGTTATTCACGCCGGCACCAACGATGTTAGGATGAAACAGTCAGAGATCACCAAGTGCAACATAGCTTCAGCGTGTAAATCAGCTAGAAAGATGTGTCGGCATCGAGTAATTGTCTCTGTCCCCCTCCCAGTTAGGGGGAGTGATGAGCTCTACAGCAGTCTCACAACTCAATCGCTGGTTGAAAACTGTTTTCTGCCCCTCCCAAAAGATAGAATTTGTAGATAATTGGCCCTCTTTATGGGACTCACCCTAAACAGGACCAAGCCTGGCCTGCTGAGGAGTGACGGACTCCATCCTAGCTGGAGGGGTGCTCTCATCTTATCTACCAACATAGACAGGGCTCTAACTCCTCTAGCTCCACAATGAAATAGGGTGCAGGCCAGGCAGCTCGGCTGTTAGCCAGCCTGCCAGCTTAGTGGAGTCTGCCACTAGCACAGTCAATGTAGTCAGCTCATCTATCCCCATTGAGACTGTGTCTGTACTTAATGTTAAATCCCTCACTTCCAAGGCAGTTATAGTCACTACACAAACACACCTCCCCCACATACACTATATATACAAAAGTATGTGGACACCCCTTCAAATTACTGGATTCGGCTAATTCTGTCACACACGTTGCTGACAGGTCTATAAAATCGAGCACACCGCCATGCGATCTCCATAGACAAACACGTGGCAGTAAAATGGCCTTACTGAAGAGCTCAGTGACTTTCAACGTGGCACTGTCATATGATGACATCACGTTTGTCAAATTCCGGCCCTTCCTAGAGCTTCCGCGGTGATTGTGAAGTGGAAATGTCTACGAGCAACAAAGGCTCAGCCTCGAAGTTGTAGAAGCTCACAGAAGCAGAACGGAACCTCCCGAGTGCTGAAGCAAGTATCGCTGAAAAATCGTCTGTCCTCAGTTGCAAGTTCCAAACTGTTCGTCAGGAGCTTTAATGAAATGGGTTTCCATGGCCGAGCTGCTGCACACAAGCCTAAGATCACCGTCTGCAGTGCCAAGCGTTGGCTGGAGTGGTGTAAAGCTAACTGCCATTGGACTCCGGAGCAGTGGAAACGTGTTCTCTGGAGTGATAAATCACGCCTCACCATCGGATGCCAGGAGAACACTGCATGCCCTAATGCATAGTGCCAACTGTAAAGTTTGGAGGAATAATGGTCTGGGGCTGTGTTTCATTGTTCGGGCCCCTTAGTTCCAGTGAAGGGAAATCTTAACGCTATAGCATACATTCTAGATGATTCTGTGCTTCCAACTTTATGGCAACAGTTTGGGTAAGGCCCTTTCCTGTTTCAGCACGACAGTCACCCTGTGCACAAAGGTCCATACAGAAATGGTTTGTCGAGACCTTTGTGAAAGAACTTGACTGGCCTGCACAGTGCCCTGCCCTCAAGCCCATTGAATACCTTTGGGATGAATTGGAAAGCCGACTGTAAGCCAGGGCTAATCTCCCAACATCAGTGCCCGACCTCACTAATGCTCTTGTGGCAAAATGGAAGTCCCTGCAGCAATGTTTCAATATCTAGTGGGAAGACTTCCCAGAAGAGTGGAGGCTGTTATAGCAGCAAAGGGGAACCAATTCTTTATGAACGCCATGATTTTGTAAGATGTTTGACTAGCAGGTGTCCACATACTTTTGGTCATGTTGTGTATGTATATCAATTAATTGGTGAGGGCTCTGCAACAGTCTGCAGCACCCGACCTCAACCTAGTAATCTCTGAAGTAAAATCTTTACTGTTTGCTGATGATCTGGTGCTTCTGTCCCCAACCAAGGAGGGCCTACAGCAGCACCTAGATATTTTGCACAGATTCTATCAGACGTGGGCCCTGACAGTGAAATAAATAATGGAAATAATGGTGTTCCCAAAAAAGGTCCAGTTGCCAGGACAACAAATACTAATTCCATCTAGAAACTGTTGCCCTAGAGCACACAAAAAAACGATACTTACCTCGGCCTAAACATCAGCACCGCAGGTAACTTCCAAAAAGCTGTGAACGATCTGAGAGACAAGGCAAGAAGGGCCTTCTATGCCATCAAAAGGAACGTCAAAATGTCACATCCCAATTCGGATCTTGCTAAAATACTTGAATCAGTTATAGAACCCATTGCCCTTCATGGTTGTGAGGTCTGGGGTCCGCTCACCAACCAAGAATTCAGAAAATGGGACAAACACCAAATTTAGACTGAGTGCAGAATTCTGCAAAAACATTCTCAGTGTACAACTTAAAACACCAAATAATCTATGCATAACTAAATTAGAACAATTCCCGCTAACTATTAAAATCAAGAATAGAGCAATCAAATTCTTTAACCACCTAAAAATAAGATTCTCGGGCCTCCCGGGTGGCGCAGTGGTCTCTCGGTTCGCGCCCAGGCTCTGTCGCAGCCGGCCGCGACCGGGAGGTCCGTGGGACGACGCACAATTGGCCTAGCGTCGTCCGGGTTAGGGAGGGTTTGGCCGGTAGGGATATCCTTGTCTCATCGCGCTCCAGCGACTCCTGTGGCGGGCCGGGCGCAGTGCGCGCTAACCAAGGGGGCCATTGGTGCGGCTGGGTGCACGGTGGGTTGTGCTTCGGAGGACGCATGGCTTTCGACACCTACAACCCCGTACGGGAGTTGTAGCGATGAGACAAGATAGTAATTACTAGCGATTGGATACCATGAAAATTTGGGAGAAAAGGGGGTAAAATTGATTACAAAAAATAATAATAATAAGATTCTCAAACCTTACATAACAAAGCCCTCACTACAGAGTCCCCTCTGCCAGCTGGTATGAGGACTGCTAACAAACACAAACAGACCCCACAGAGCCCCAGGACAGCAACACAATTAGACCCAATCAAATCATGAGAAAACAAAAAGATAATTACTTGACACATTGGAAAGAATTAACAAAAAAACTGAGCAAACTGGAATGCTATTTGGCCCTAAACAGAGAGTACACAGTGGCAGAATACCTGACCACTGTGACTGACCCCAAAATTAAGGAAAGCTTTGACTATGTACAGACTCAGTGAGCATAGCTTTGCTATCATGAAAAAACACCATAGGCAGACCTGGCTCTCAAGAGAAGACAGACTATGTGCACACTGCCCACAAAATTAGGTGGAAACTGAGCTGCACTTCCTAACCTCCTGCCAAGTGTATGACCATATTAGAGACACATATTTCCCTCAGATTACACAGATCCATAAAGAATTTGAAAACAAACCCAATGTTGATTAACTCCCATATCCCACTCCTCCTTTGGTGATGCAGAGGTTAACCCAGGCCCTGCAGTGCCTAGCTCTACTCTTATTCCCCAGTCGCTCTCATTTGTGGACTTCTGTAACCGTAAAAGCCTTGGTTTCATACATGTTAACATCAGAAGCCTCTTCCCTAAGTTTGCTTTATTCACTGCTTTAGCACACTCCCCAACCCTGATGTCCTAGCCGTGTCTGAATCCTGGCTTAGGAAGGCCACCAAAAAATCGGAACATTTCCATCCCCAACTACAACATTTTCCATCAAGATTGAACTGCTAAAGGGGGCGGAGTTGCAATCTACCCCAGAGATAGTTCTGTCATACTAAACTCGAACCCAAACAGTTTGAGCTTCTACTTTTAAAAATCCATCTCTCCAGAAATAAGTCTCTCACTGTTGCCACGTGTTATAGACCCTCCTCAGCTCCCAGCTGTGCCCTGGACACCATATGTGAATTGATTGTCCCCCATCTATCTTCAGAGTTCATACTGTTAGGTGACCTAAACTGGGATATGCTTAACACCCCGGCAGTCCTACAATCTAAGCTAGATGCCCTCAATCTCACACAAATTATCAAGGAACCTACCAGGTACAACCCTAAATCCGTAACCATGGGCACCCTCATAGATATCATCCTGACCAACTTGCCCTCCAAATACACCTCTGCTGTCTTCAACCAGGATCTCAGATATCACTGCCTCATTGCCTGCGTGCGAATTGGTCTGCGGTCAAACCACCACCCCTCATCTGTCAAACGCTCCCTAAAACACTTCAGCGAGCAGGCCTTTCTAATCGACTTGGCCCGGGTATCCTGGAAGGATATTGACCTCATCCCGTCAGTAGAGGATGCCTGGTTATTCTTTAAAAGTGCTTTCCTCACCATCTTAAATAAGCATACCGCTTTAAAAAAAAATAGAACTAAGAACAGATATAGTCCTTGGTTCACTCCAGACCTGACTGCCCTCGACCAGCACAAAAACATCCTGTGGCGGACTGCACTAGCATCGAATAGTCCCCGCGATATGCAACTTTTCAGGGAAGTTAGGAACCAATATAACTCAGTCAGACACATTCAGTCAGGAAAGCAAAGGTTAGCTCTTTCAAACAGAAATGTGCTTCCTGCAGCACTAATTCCAAAAAGTTCTGGGAAAGTTAAAGAAAGTAAAGTCCATGGAGAATAAGAGCACCTCCTCCCAGCTGCCCATTGTACTGAGGCACTGAGGAAACACTGTCACCACCGATAAATCCACGATAATTGAGAATTTCAATAAGCATCTCTCTATGGCTGGGCATGCTTTCCACCTGGCTGCTCCAACCTCGGCCAACAGCTCTGCACCCCCTGCAGCAACTTGCCCAAGCCCCCCCTGCTTCTCCTTCACCCAAATCCAGATAGCTGGTGTTCTGAAAGAGCTGCAAAATCTGGATCCCTACAAATCAGCTGGGCTAGACAATCTGGACTCGCTCTTCCTAAAATTATCCGCCGCCATTGTTGCAACCCCTATTACTAGCCTGTTCAACCTCTCTTTTGTATCGTCTGAGATTACTAAAGATTGGAAAGCGGCCGCGGTCATCCCCCTCTTCAAAGGGGGAGACACTCTAGACCCAAACTGTTACCGACCTAAATCTATCCTACCCTGCCTTTCTAAAGTCTTCGAAAGCCAAGTTAACAAACAGTTCCCAGACCATTTCGAATCCCAACATACCTTTTCCGCTACGCAATCTGGTTTCCGAGCTGGTCATGGGTGCATCTCAGCCACGCTCAAGGTCCTAAACTATATCATTACCGCCATCGACAAAAGACAGTACTGTGCAGCCGTCTTCATCGACCTGGCCAAGGCTGTCGACCGCATTCTTATCGGCAGACTCAACAGCCTTGGTTTCTCAAATGACTGCCTCGTCTGGTTCACCAACTACTTCTCAGATAGAGTTCAGTGTTTCAAATCGGAGGGCCTGTTGTCCGGACCTTTGGCAGTCTCTATGAGGATGCCACAGGGTTCAATTCTCGGACCGTATCTTTTGTCTGTATATATATCAATGACGTCGTTCTTGCTGCTGGTGATTCTCTGATCCACCTCTACGCAGACGACACCATTCTGTATACATCTGGCCCTTCTTTGGACACTGTGTTAACTAACCTCCAGACGAGCTTCAATGCCATACAACTCTCCTTCTGTGGCCTCCAACTGCTCTTAAACGCAAGTAAAACTAAATGCATGCTCTTCAACCGATTGCTGCCCGCACTTAGAATATGTGGACAACTATAAATACCTCATTGTCTGGTTAGACTGTAAACTCTCCTTCCAGACTCATATTAAGCATCTCCAATCCAAAATTAAATCTAGAATCGGCTTCCTATTTTGCAACAAAGCATCCTTCACGCATGCTGCCAAACATACCCTCGTAAAACTGACTACCCTATCAATCCTTGACTTCGGCGATGTAATTTACAAAATAGCCTCCAACACTCTACTCAGCAAATTGGATGTAGTCTATCACAGTGCCATCTGTTTTGTCACCAAAGCCCCATATACTACCCACCACTTCGACTTGTATGCTCTCGTTGGCTGGTCCTCGCTACATATTCGTCGCCAGACCCACTGGCTCCAGGTCATCTATAAGCCTTTGCTAGGTAAAGCTCCGCCTTATCTCAGCTCACTGGTCACCATAGCAACACCCACCTGTAGCACGCGCTCCAGCAGGTATATTTCTCTCGTCATCCCCAAAGCCAATTCCTGCTTTGGCCGCCTTTCCTTTCCTTCCAGTTCTCTGCTTCCAATGACTGGAACGAATTGCAAAAAATCACTGAAGCTGGAGACCCATATCTCCCTCACTAACTTTAAGCATCAGCTGTCAGAGCAGCTTACCGATCACTGCAGGTGTACACAGCCCATCTGTAAGTAGCCCATCCAACCACCAACATATTTGTTTTTGTTTTTCTGCTCTTTTGCACACCAGTATTTCTACTTACTCATCCTCATCTGCACATCTATCACTCCAGTGTTTAATTGCTAAATTGTAATTACTTCGCCACTATGGCCTATTTATTGGTTTAAAAAATAAAGGAGAGCCGCACTCTCTAGGAGCTCAGATACAAACATATTTAGGTCCAACATTTCGACAGACAAGCTGTCTTCATCAGGGTAATAGTTAGACTATTTATTGCCTTTCCTCCTTACTTCATTTCCACACACTGTATACAGATTTTTCTATTGTGTTATTGACTGTACGTTTGGTTATCCCATGTGTAACTCTGTGTTGTTGTTTTTGTCGCACTGCTTTGCTTTATCTTGGCCAGGTCGCAGTTGTAAATGAGAACTTGTTCTCAACTGGGGTACCTAGTTTAAATAAAGGTGAAATAAAATTGAAAAAATACCACAGTGTGACAAAACAGCAGCGAGAGTTGTGACCTGTTGCCACAAGAAAAGGGCAACCAGTGAAGAACAAACAACCTTTGTAAATACAACCCATATTTATGTTCATTTATTTTCCCTTTTGTACTTTAACTATTTGCACAATTGAAATTGAGAGAGAGAGAGACAGAAAGAGACAGAGAGAGACAGAGACAGAGAGAGAGACAGAGACAGAGAGAGAGAGAGAGACAGAGACAGAGACAGAGAGAGAGAGAGAGAGAGAGAGACAGAGAGAGACAGAGAGAGACAGAGACAGAGAGAGACAGAGACAGAGACAGAGACAGAGAGAGAGAGAGACAGAGAGAGAGAGAGAGACAGAGAGAGAGAGAGAGAGAGAGAGAGAGAGAGAGAGAGAGAGAGAGAGAGAGAGAGAGAGAGAGAGAGAGAGAGAGAGAGAGAGAGAGAGAGAGAGAGAGAGAGAGAGAGAGAGAGAGAGAGACAGAGAGAGAGAGAGAGAGAGAGAGACAGAGACAGAGACAGAGACAGAGACAGAGACAGAGACAGAGAGAGAGAGAGAGAGAGAGAGAGAGAGAGAGAGAGAGAGAGAGAGAGAGAGAGAGAGAGAGAGAGAGAGAGAGAGAGACACAGAGAGAGACACAGAGAGAGACACAGAGAGAGACACAGAGAGAGACAGAGAGAGAGACAGAGAGAGAGACAGAGAGAGAGACAGAGAGAGAGAGAGAGAGAGACAGAGAGATAAAGAACATCTACAGATTGTGACATCTGTCTGATCTTTCTAAAGGACTTGATCACAGGGTTGAGAGTGCTGTTGATGACAGTCATCAGAATGATAAGGAGAACATTGTTTGACTTTTAAAAAGACATCAAGATGCTTAGACTTTAATGACTGAAGAGTTTTACTGAAACCACTTAATGGCAACAACAATCATCATAAAGAGATCTAGTTGAGAGAGAGAGAGAGAGAGAGAGAGAGAGAGAGAGAGAGAGAGAGAGAGAGAGAGAGAGAGAGAGAGAGAGAGAGAGAGAGAGAGAGAGAGAGACAGAGAGAGAGAAAGAGAGAGAGACAGAGAGAGAGAGAGAGAGAGAGAGAGAGAGAGAGAGAGAGAGAGAGAGAGAGAGAGAGATTGGATTATAGAGTAAGTAGAGAGATGCCACCAAGGCATGTAGCCCAGCAGGTAATACAAACAGACAAGAGATTCCCTTTGACATCAACAGCACTAATGTGGTTTACTGCTGTTTTACAAACACGCCTGTAGATACGTCTGTATCTGAGGGATACAGAGACAGATACTCCTAACAGACTAACATTGTTTTACTTCCTGTTAAAACCATGCCTGGTAGATACCAAGACAGGGACTTCCTGTTAAAACCATGCCTGGTAGATACCAAGACAGGGACTTCCTGTTAAAACCATGCCTGGTAGATACCAAGACAGGGACTTCCTGTTAAAACCATGTCTGGTAGATACCAAGACAGAGACTTCCTGTTAAAACCATGCCTGGTAGATACCAAGACAGAGACTTCCTGTTAAAACCATGCCTGCAAGATACCAAGACAGGGACTTCCTGTTAAAACCATGTCTGGTAGATACCAAGACAGGGACTTCCTGTTAAAACCATGTCTGGTAGATACCAAGACAGGGACTTCCTGGTAAAACCATGCCTGGTAGATACCAAGACAGGGACTTCCTGTTAAAACCATGCCTGGTAGATACCAAGACAGGGACTTCCTGTTAAAACCATGTCTGGTAGATACCAAGACAGAGACTTCCTGTTAAAACCATGCCTGGTAGATACCAAGACAGAGACTTCCTGTTAAAACCATGCCTGGTAGATACCAAGACAGAGACTTCCTGTTAAAACCATGCCTGCAAGATACCAAGACAGGGACTTCCTGTTAAAACCATGTCTGGTAGATACCAAGACAGGGACTTCCTGTTAAAACCATGTCTGGTAGATACCAAGACAGGGACTTCCTGTTAAAACCATGCCTGGTAGATACCAAGACAGGGACTTCCTGTTAAAACCATGTCTGGTAGATACCAAGACAGGGACTTCCTGTTAAAACCATGCCTGGTAGATACCAAGACAGAGACTTCCTGTTAAAACCATGTCTGGTAGATACCAAGACAGAGACTTCCTGTTAAAACCATGTCTGGTAGATACCAAGACAGAGACTTCCTGTTAAAACCATGTCTGGTAGATACCAAGACAGGGACTTCCTGTTAAAACCATGTCTGGTAGATACCAAGACAGGGACTTCCTGTTAAAACCATGCCTGGTAGATTCCAAGACAGGGACTTCCTGTTAAAACCATGTGTGGTAGAGACCAAGACAGGGACTTCCTGTTAAAACCATGTCTGGTAGATACCAAGACAGGGACTTCCTGTTAAAACCATGCCTGGTAGATACCAAGACAGAGACTTCCTGTTAAAACCATGCCTGCAAGATACCAAGACAGGGACTTCCTGTTAAAACCATGTCTGGTAGATACCAAGACAGGGACTTCCTGTTAAAACCATGTCTGGTAGATACCAAGACAGGGACTTCCTGTTAAAACCATGTCTGGTAGATACCAAGACAGAGACTTCCTGTTAAAACCATGTCTGGTAGATACCAAGACAGGGACTTCCTGTTAAAACCATGTCTGGTAGATACCAAGACAGAGACTTCCTGTTAAAACCATGTCTGGTAGATACCAAGACAGAGACTTCCTGTTAAAACCATGTCTGGTAGATACCAAGACAGAGACTTCCTGTTAAAACCATGCCTGCAAGATACCAAGACAGGGACTTCCTGTTAAAACCATGTCTGGTAGATACCAAGACAGGGACTTCCTGTTAAAACCATGTCTGGTAGATACCAAGACAGGGACTTCCTGTTAAAACCATGTCTGGTAGATACCAAGACAGGGACTTCCTGTTAAAACCATGCCTGGTAGATACCAAGACAGGGACTTCCTGTTAAAACCATGCCTGGTAGATACCAAGACAGGGACTTCCTGTTAAAACCATGCCTGGTAGATACCAAGACAGGGACTTCCTGTTAAAACCATGCCTGGTAGATACCAAGACAGGGACTTCCTGTTAAAACCATGCCTGGTAGATACCAAGACAGGGACTTCCTGTTAAAACCATATCTGGTAGATACCAAGACAGGGACTTCCTGTTAAAACCATGCCTGGTAGATACCAAGACAGGGACTTCCTGTTAAAACCCTCGTTCTTAATGACGTTGTAAAGTGATGTCTGTTGGATATTATATCAGACAGGGATATCCTACCAACCTCAGGTAGTCTTAAAAACTTCTTATGGCTGAAGGGGCAGTATTGAGTAGCTTGGATGAAAGGTGCCCATTTCAAACGGCCTGCTCCTCAGTCATAGTTCCTAATATTTGCATATTATTATTAGTATTGGATAGAAAACACTCTAAAGTTTCTAAAACTGTTTGAATTATGTCTGTGAGATTAACAGAACTCATATTGGCAGGCAAAATCCTGAGTTGAAATCAAAACAGGAAGTCAGAAATCTGAGCTTGTCTGTATTCACCAGAGTCCCTTAAGAAATCCCCTTGAGTTATGAATGATGTTGCACTGCCTAGGGGTTCCACTAGACGTCAACCATCAATAGAAATTACAATGAGACTTCTATGATGTTGTGGGAGAGAATGAGAGCAGAATCAGTCAGGTGTCCATCAAGCAGCCATGCGCTGATCATGCCTTTTCCTCATGCAAGGCACTGACGTTCCATTGCTCACGCAGACAAGAACGAATACTCCGGTTGGAACTTTATTGAAGCGATATGTTAAAAACATCCTAATGATTGATTCAGTACTTAGTTTGAAATGTTTCTTCGACCGGTAATATCACATTTTGAAGTTTTTGTCCGATATAACGCTGACCAGAAATAGCGTTTGGATATGTAAACCAGACGCGCTAACAAAAGAAGGTATTTGGACATAAATAACAGATTTTTTCGAACAAAACCAACATTTATTGTGGACCTGGGATTCCTGGTGTGCTTTCTGATCTAGATCATCAAAGGTAATGGAATATTTATCATGTATTTTATTGTTTATAGTGATGCCATCTTTGCAGCTGTGGTATGCTACTTTTGAGCGCCGTCTCAGATTATAGCGTGCAATTATTTTTCCGTAAAGTTTTTTTTTCATCAGATGACACTAGCGTGCAATTATTTTTCCGTAAAGTTTTTTTTTCATCAGATGACACTCATAGGACTTCATGTTACACAATACATGCATGTTTTGTTTGATCAAAAAAAATTGAAATCTGACATAGCGGTTGCATTTAGGAGAGGTATATCTATAATTCAATGTGTATAACTTGTATTATCATCTATATTTATGATGATTATTCATGTTGAAACGATGGGCTATACAAAGTCACTTGATGTTTTTGCATTTAGTGAATCTTGTAGCCTCAATGTAAACTCAGATATTTTGATATAAATATGAATTTAATCAAACAAAACATGCATGTATTGTGTAACATGAAGTCCTATGAGTGTCATCTGATGAAAATAATCGAAGGTTAGTGATTAATTTGATCTCTATTCTGTTTTTTGTGAAAGCTATCTTTAGCTGGGAAAATGGCTGTGATTATTTTTGGTTTTGTGGTGACCTAACATAATCATTTGTAGTGCTTTCGCTGAAAAGCCTATTTGAAATCGGACACTTTGGTGGGATTAACAACAAGATTACCTTTAAAATGATATAAGACACATGAATGTCTGAGGAATTTTAATTATGAGATTTCTGGTTTTTGAATTTGGCGCCCTGCACTTGGACTGGCTGTTGTCATATCGGTCCCGATATCGGTACTGCAGCCATAAGAATTATTAATTAAAGAGAGATGTTGTAATGTACCTGGTAGGAACGAAAGACGCCTAGTGTTCTAGGAAAAGACAGAAAGGAACTCAGATATTGATTCCTTCTTGATCAATAAATACAGCAGAAAAATGTTGTTGTTAGCCAACTAGCTAGCCAACTTCTACCGAATAGCAGCACTGTAGAAACTCACATTACAACTTACATTACAACGGAACGACTTGATTAGCGTAGTGTTAGCTAGCTACATAGTTGTCTTTGCTGTCCTTGTATCCAAGATAATTGTGTAGTTTTGAGAAATTGTCGAGGTTACCTAGCCAGTTAGAGGTTACCTAGCCAGCTACACGTTCAAACAAAGTCAACAACGCAGCCACTGCTAGCCAGCCTACTTCACCGCCAGCAGTACTATATCATTTTAGTCAATAAGATTTTATTTTATTTTTGCAACGTAAGCTTAACTTCCTGAACATTCGAGACGTGTAGTCCACTTGTCATTCTAATCTCCTTTGCATTAGCGTAGCCTCTTCTGTAGCCTGTCAACTATGTGTCTGTCTATCCCTCTTCTCTCCTCTCTGCACAGACCATACAAACGCTTCACACCGCGTGGCCGCTGCCATTCTAACCTGGTGGTTCCAGCGCGCACGACCCACGTGGAGTTCCAGGTCTCCGGCAGCCTCTGGAACTGCCGATCTGCGGCCAACAAGGCAGAGTTCATCTCAGCCTATGCGTCCCTCCAGTCCCTCGACTTCTTGGCACTCATGGAAACATGGATTACCACTGACAACACTGCTACTCCTACTGCTCTCGCCTCGTCTGCCCACGTGTTCTCGCACACCCCGAGAGCTTCTGGTCAGCGGGGCGGTGGCACTGGGATCCTCATCTCTCCCAAGTGGACATTCTCTCTTTCTCCCCTGACCCATCTGTCTATCGCCTCCTTTGAATTCCATGCTGTCACAGTTACCAGCCCTTTCAAGCTTAACATCCTTATCATTTATCGCCCTCCAGGTTCCCTTGGAGAGTTCATCAATGTGCTTGACGCCCTGATAAGTTCCTTTCCTGAGGATGGCTCACCTCTCACAGTTCTGGGTGACTTTAACCTCCCCACGTCTACCTTTGACTCATTCCTCTCTGCCTCCTTCTTTCCACTCCTCTCCTCTTTTGACCTCACCCTCTCACCGTCCCCCCCTACTCACAAGGCAGGCAATACGCTTGACCTCATCTTTACTAGATGCTGTTCTTCCACTAATCTCACTGCAACTCCCCTCCAAGTCTCCGACCACTACCTTGTATCCTTTTCCCTCTCGCTCTCATCCAACACTTCCCACACTGCCCCTACTCGGATGGTATCGCGCCGTCCCAACCTTCGCTCTCTCTCCCCCGCTACTCTCTCCTCTTCCATCCTATCATCTCTTCCCTCTGCTCAAACCTTCTCCAACCTATCTCCTGATTCTGCCTCCTCAACCCTCCTCTCCTCCCTTTCTGCATCCTTTGACTCTCTATGTCCCCTATCCTCCAGGCCGGCTCGGTCCTCCCCTCCTGCTCCGTGGCTCGACGACTCACTGCGAGCTCACAGAACAGGGCTCCGGGCAGCCGAGCGGAAATGGAGGAAAACTCGCCTCCCTGCGGACCTGGCATCCTTTCACTCCCTCCTCTCTACATTCTCGTCTTCTGTCTCTGCTGCTAAAGCCACTTTCTACCACTCTAAATTCCAAGCATCTGCCTCTAACCCTAGGAAGCTCTTTGCCACCTTCTCCTCCCTCCTGAATCCTCCTCCCCCTCCTCCCCCCTCCTCCCTCTCTGCGGATGACTTCGTCAACCATTTTGAAAAGAAGGTCGACGACATCCGATCCTCGTTTGCTAAGTCAAACGACAACGCTGGTTCTGCTCACACTGCCCTACCCTGTGCTTTGACCTCTTTCTCCCCTCTCTCTCCAGATGAAATCTCGCGTCTTGTGACGGCCGGCCGCCCAACAACCTGCCCGCTTGACCCTATCCCCTCCTCTCTTCTCCAGACCATTTCCAGAGACCTTCTCCCTTACCTCACCTCGCTCATCAACTCATCCTTGACCGCTGGCTACGTCCCTTCCGTCTTCAAGAGAGCGAGAGTTGCACCCCTTCTGAAAAAACCTACACTCGATCCCTCCGATGTCAACAACTACAGACCAGTATCCCTTCTTTCTTTTCTCTCCAAAACTCTTGAACGTGCCGTCCTTGGCCAGCTCTCCTGCTATCTCTCTCAGAATGACCTTCTTGATCCAAATCAGTCAGGTTTCAAGACTAGTCATTCAATTGAGACTGCTCTTCTCTGTGTCACGGAGGCGCTCCGCACTGCTAAAGCTAACTCTCTCTCCTCTGCTCTCATCCTTCTAGACCTATCGGCTGCCTTTGATACTGTGAACCATCAGATCCTCCTCTCCACCCTCTCCGAGCTGGGCATCTCCGGCGCGGCCCACGCTTGGATTGCGTCCTACCTGACAGGTCGCTCCTACCAGGTGGCGTGGCGAGAATCTGTCTCCGCACCACGTGCTCTCACCACTGGTGTCCCCCAGGGCTCTGTTCTAGGCCCTCTCCTATTCTCGCTATACACCAAGTCACTTGGCTCTGTCATATCCTCACATGGCCTCTCCTATCATTGCTATGCAGACGACACACAATTAATCTTCTCCTTTCCCCCCTCTGATAACCAGGTGGCGAATCGCATCTCTGCATGTCTGGCAGACATATCAGTGTGGATGACGGATCACCACCTCAAGCTGAACCTCGGCAAGACGGAGCTGCTCTTCCTCCCGGGGAAGGACTGCCCGTTCCATGATCTCGCCATCACGGTTGACAACTCCATTGTGTCCTCCTCCCAGAGCGCTAAGAACCTTGGCGTGATCCTGGACAACACCCTGTCGTTCTCAACTAACATCAAGGCGGTGGCCCGTTCCTGTAGGTTCATGCTCTACAACATCCGCAGAGTACGACCCTGCCTCACACAGGAAGCGGCGCAGGTCCTAATCCAGGCACTTGTCATCTCCCGTCTGGATTACTGCAACTCGCTGTTGGCTGGGCTCCCTGCCTGTGCCATTAAACCCCTACAACTCATCCAGAACGCCGCAGCCCGTCTGGTGTTCAACCTTCCCAAGTTCTCTCACGTCACCCCGCTCCTCCGCTCTCTCCACTGGCTTCCAGTTGAAGCTCGCATCCGCTACAAGACCATGGTGCTTGCCTACGGAGCTGTGAGGGGAACGGCACCTCCGTACCTTCAGGCTCTGATCAGGCCCTACACCCAAACAAGGGCACTGCGTTCATCCACCTCTGGCCTGCTCGCCTCCCTACCTCTGAGGAAGTACAGTTCCCGCTCAGCCCAGTCAAAACTGTTCGCTGCTCTGGCACCCCAATGGTGGAACAAACTCCCTCACGACGCCAGGTCAGCGGAGTCAATCACCACCTTCCGGAGACACCTGAAACCCCACCTCTTTAAGGAATACCTAGGATAGGATAAAGTAATCCTCCTAACCCCCCCCTCCCCCTTAAAAGAGTTAGATGCACTATTGTAAAGTGGTTGTTCCACTGGATATCATAAGGTGAATGCACCAATTTGTAAGTCACTCTGGATAAGAGCGTCTGCTAAATGACTTAAATGTAAATGTAAATGTTGTTTCTCTGAAATAGAAGCCCTGCTTCTACATCTGCATCGCTTGCTGTTTGGGGTTTTAGGTTTCTGTACAAGCACTTTGTGACATCTGCTGATGTCAAGGTAAAACAATCTGTCGTTCTGCTCCCTGAACAAGGCAGTTAATTAACCCACTGTTCCTAGGCCGTCATTGAAAATAAGAATTTGTTCTTAAACCGACTTGCCTTAGTTAAATAAAGGTTAAATAAAATGTTACAAAAATGTAAGATGGGCTTTATAAATACGTTTGATTGACCTAGAAATGTTTTGAAGTTAGCTTTCGCTAACCAGGAAGGTCCCCAATATACCAACCTCAAATCTATGTAACTAGCTATCAGGTAGACTAGCTAACTGTCTTAGCTGGCATGCCTGCTATTAATAAGGTCGGTGGACTTTAGAAAAGGAAGCAATAACTAATAACTAAATGCACTGAATAAAGACTCACATTCCTTTCAATCTTTCACCCAGATTTTAGCAGAGATGCAGAGAAGAATA
>NC_092098.1:53925894-53937194 GCF_045679555.1 Salvelinus alpinus
TCGAATACTGACTTGTATCACGGGTGACCTGGCTGAGTCTGTCGCAAAACGATTTGACTTCACAAACAATCAATTTGAAAGGGTAGTTCACCATCTCGAAACGAGCAACAATTCAGCCATTCATAAAACAGAAAGACCTCCAAGGGCGCCAACAGTTTAGAAGCAGTAGCTGCTGTCATTACGACGCAAGTTTGAGACCCGGTCAGGGATGCAGGACTTTCTCCGCCCAATTCGCTACGCTACTTCATCTGGCGCTAATTCCTTCAGCTTCTCAAATGGACCGACAGCTAATAGATAATGGTTATTGTGGTAACCCTAACCCACCCTAACCCAACCCTAACCCTAACCCACCCTAACCCTAACCCAACCCTAACCCAAACCCCAAACCTAACCCTAAACCTAACCCCAACCCTAACCCCAACCCAACCCTAACCCTAACTATCCACAGTAACATTTCAACTATCTGCTAACCTTAACCCTAACCCTAACTCTAAACTTAACCCTTATACCAAACCTAAGCCAAACTGTAACCTTAGCAAGCAGTTGCTTATCAGCAGATAGTCAGTTGCTTATCAGCAGATAGTCAGTTGATTATCAGCAGTTAGTCAGTTGATTATCAGCAGTTAGTCAGTTGATTATCAGCAGATAGTCAGTTGATTATCAGCAGATAGTCAGTTGATTATCAACAGATAGTCAGTTGATTATCAGCAGATAGTCGGTTGATTATCAGCAGATAGTCAGTTGATAGTATGACCATCTGTAGAGCAGCTCTTTTCTTTAGCTTTTTTTATTTTCTCTTTCTGTTTTTTCTCAGTCTCTCTCCTCACCTCTCGGTCTCTCTCCTCACCTCTCAGTCTCTCTCCTCACCTCTCAGTCTCTCTCCTCACCTCTCAGTCTCTCTCCTCACCTCTCAGTCTCTCTCCTCACCTCTCAGTCTCTCTCCTCACCTCTCAGTCTCTCTCCCCACCTCTCAGTCTCTCTCCCCACCTCTCAGTCTCTCTCCCCACCTCTCAGTCTCTCTCCTCACCTCTCAGTCTCTCTCCCCACCTCCCAGTCTCTCTCCCCACCTCTCAGTCTCTCTCCTCACCTCTCAGTCTCTCTCTCCACCTCCCAGTCTCTCTCCCCACCTCTCAGTCTCTCTCTCCACCTCTCAGTCTCTCTCCTCACCTCTCAGTCTCTCTCTCCACCTCTCAGTCTCTCTCCTCACCTCTCAGTCTCTCTCCTCACCTCTCAGTCTCTCTCCTCACCTCTCAGTCTCTCTCCTCACCTCTCAGTCTCTCTCCCCACCTCTCAGTCTCTCTCCCCACCTCTCAGTCTCTCTCCTCACCTATCAGTCTCTCTCCTCACCTCTCAGTCTCTCTCCTCACCTCTCAGTCTCTCTCCTCACCTCTCAGTCTCTCTCCTCACCTCTCAGTCTCTCTCCCCACCTCTCAGTCTCTCTCCCCACCTCTCAGTCTCTCTCCTCACCTATCAGTCTCTCTCCTCACCTCTCAGTCTCTCTCCTCACCTCTCAGTCTCTCTCCTCACCTCTCAGTCTCTCTCCCCACCTCTCAGTCTCTCTCTCCACCTCTCAGTCTCTCTCCTCACCTCTCAGTCTCTGTCCTCACCTCTCAGTCTCTCTCCTCACCTCTCAGTCTCTCTCCTCACCTCTCAGTCTCTCAGTCTCTCTCCCCACCTCTCAGTCTCTCTCCTCACCTCTCAGTCTCTCTCCCCACCTCTCAGTCTCTCTCCCTACCTCTCAGTCTCTCTCCCCACCTCTCAGTCTCTCTCCCCACCTCTCAGTCTCTCTCCCCACCTCTCAGTCTCTCCCCCCACCTCTCAGTCTCTCTTCCCACCTCTCAGTCTCTCTCCCCACCTCTCAGTCTCTCTCCTCACCTCTCAGTCTCTCTCCTCACCTCTCAGTCTCTCCCCCCACCTCTCAGTCTCTCTCCCCACCTCTCAGTCTCTCTCCCTACCTCTCAGTCTCTCTCCCCACCTCTCAGTCTCTCTCCTCACCTCTCAGTCTCTCTCCCCAACTCTCAGTCTCTCTCCCCACCTATCAGTCTCTCTCCTCACCTCTCAGTCTCTCTCTTCACCTCTCAGTCTCTCTCCCCACCTCTCAGTCTCTCTCCCCACCTCTCAGTCTCTCTCCCCACCTCTCAGTCTCTCTTCCCACCTCTCAGTCTCTCTCCCCACCTCTCAGTCTCTCTCCCCACCTCTCAGTCTCTCTCCTCACCTCTCAGTCTCTCTCCTCACCTCTCAGTCTCTCTCCTCACCTCTCAGTCTCTCTCCCCACCTCTCAGTCTCTCTCCTCACCTCTCAGTCTCTCTCCTCACCTCTCAGTCTCTCAGTCTCTCTCCCCACCTCTCAGTCTCTCTCCCCACCTCTCAGTCTCTCTCCCCACCTCTCAGTCTCTCTCCCCACCTCTCAGTCTCTCTCCCCACCTATCAGTCTCTCTCCTCACCTCTCAGTCTCTCTCTTCACCTCTCAGTCTCTCTCCCCACCTCTCAGTCTCTCTCCCCACCTCTCAGTCTCTCTCCCCACCTCTCAGTCTCTCTACCCACCTCTCAGTCTCTCTCCCCACCTCTCAGTCTCTCTCCTCACCTCTCAGTCTCTCTCCTCACCTCTCAGTCTCTCTCCCCACCTCTCAGTCTCTCTCCTCACCTCTCAGTCTCTCTCCTCACCTCTCAGTCTCTCTCCTCACCTCCCAGTCTCTCTCCCCACCTCTCAGTCTCTCTCCCCACCTCTCAGTCTCTCTCCCCACCTCTTAGTCTCTCTCCTCACCTCTCAGTCTCTCTCCTCACCTCTCAGTCTCTCTCCTCACCTCTCAGTCTCTCTCCCCACCTCTCAGTCTCTCTCCCCACCTCTCAGTCTCTCTCCTCACCTCTCAGTCTCTCTCCCCACCTCTCAGTCTCTCTCCCCACCTCTCAGTCTCTCTCCCCACCTCTCAGTCTCTCTCCTATCTCAGTCTCTCTCCCCACCTCTCAGTCTCTCGCCTATCTCAGTCTCTCTCCTCACCTCTCAGTATCTCTCCCCACCTCGCAGTCTCTCGCCTATCTCAGTCTCTCTCCTCACCTCTCAGTCTCTCTCCCCACCTCTCAGTCTCTCTCCCCACCTTTCAGTCTCTCTCCTATCTCAGTCTCTCTCTTCACCTCTCAGTATCTCTCCCCACCTCTCAGTCTCTCTCCCCACCTCTCTGTCTCTCTCGTCTCTCGCCTCTCAGTATCTCCTCCCACCTCTCTGCCTCTCTTGTCTCTCGGTCACTCTCTCTTTCTCTGTCTGTCTCTCTCCCTCTCTCTCTCTGAGATGGGGGAAATGTAAAGTAGAGGATTAACTACTAATGCAATAGAGGAATGAAACAAGCCATTTGGAGGAGAAAAAAGGATGACACACACACACACACACACACACACACACACACACACACACACACACACACACACACACACACAGAGCGATAGAGAAAGAGAGAAGGACTGTGTGCTACTCACAGGAACATAAGGGAGGTGAGGCCGGTGAAGGTGTCTTGGGAGATACTTTTCAAAGGGTTATGATCCAACACCCTGGTGAGAGAGAGACAGAGACCTTACAGTACAGTTATGGAGAGAGAGAGAGAGAGAGAGAGAGAGAGAGAGAGAGAGAGAGAGAGAGAGACAAGACCGTACAGTTATGGAGAGAGAAGACCGTATAAAGTACAATACATCGGTCTAAGGCACTGTATCGCAGTGCTTGAGATGTCACTACAGACCCGGGTTACAGACCCGGGCTCTAGCGACTCCTTGTGGCGGGCCGGACCCCTGCAGACTGACTTCGGTTGTCGGTTGAACGGTGTTTCTTCCGACACATTGGTGCGGCTGGCTTCGGGGATAAGCGGGCGGTTGTTAAAGGAGCTCGGTTTGGTGGGTCATATTTCGGAGGACGCATGACCCGACCTTTGCCTCTCCCGAACCCGATGGAGAGCTGCAGCAATGACACAATATCGTAATTGCCACTTTAAGAGAGCAAACCAGCTGTCCGGGAGGAGGAAGTGAATATGGGAGCACTTTGTTGGCGCAGCAATTTTGCGTCTGGTTTGTTTCCGGCGTGTTTAGCTCGTAAAGTTTTAAGTTCAGTGTTACCGCTCCACTAGGTGTCTGACGCTTGTAGGGAATGTTGTTACTCTACTAGGTGTCTGACGCCTGTAGGGAATGTTGTTACCGCTCCACTAGGTGTCTGACGCTTGTAGGGAATGTTGTTACTCTACTAGGTGTCTGACACTTGTAGGGGATGTTGTTACTCTACTAGGTGTCTGACGCTTGTAGGGACTGTTGTTACTCTAATAGGTGTCTGACGCATGTAGGGAATGTTGTTACTCTACTAGGTGTCTGACGCCTGTAGGGAATGTTGTTACCGCTCCACTAGGTGTCTGACGCTTGTAGGGAATGTTGTTACTCTACTAGGTGTCTGACACTTGTAGGGAATGTTGTTACTCTACTAGGTGTCTGACGCGTGTAGGGAATGTTGTTACTCTACTAGGTGTCTGACGCGTGTAGGGAATGTTGTTACTCTGCTAGGTGTCTGACGCGTGTAGAGAATGTTGTTACTCTACTAGGTGTCTGACGCTTGTAGGGAATGTTGTTACTCCACTAGGTGTCTGACGCTTGTAGGGAATGTTGTTACTCTACTAGGTGTCTGACACCTGTAGGGAATGTTGTTACTCTACTAGGTGTCTGACGCTTGTAGGGAATGTTGTTACTCTACTAGGTGTCTGACGCGTGTAGGGAATGTTGTTACTCTACTAGGTGTCTGACGCTTGTAGGGAATGTTGTTACTCTACTACATTACATTTACATTTTAGTCATTTAGCAGACGCTCTTATCCAGAGCGACTTACAGTAGAGTGCATACATTTTATTACATTTTACATACTGAGACAAGGATATCCCTACCGGCCAAACCCTCCCTAACCCGGACGGCGCTATGCCACTTGTGCGTCGCCCCACGGACCTCCCGGTTGCGGCCGGCTGCGACAGAGCCTGGGAGTGAACATAGACCACTGCGCCACCCGGGAGGCCTAGGTGTCTGACGCTTGTAGGGAATGTTGTTACTCCACTAGGTGTCTGACGCTTGTAGGGAATGTTGTTACTCCACTAGGTGTCTGACGCTTGTAGGGAATGTTGTTACTCTACTAGGTGTCTGACGCTTGTAGGGAATGTTGTTACTCTACTGGGTGTCTGACACCTGTAGGGAATGTTGTTACTCCACTAGGTGTCTGATACCTGTAGGGAATGTTGTTACTCTACTAGGTGTCTGACGCTTGTAGGGAATGTTGTTACTCTACTAGGTGTCTGACACCTGTAGGGAATGTTGTTACTCTACTAGGTGTCTGACCCCTGTTGGGAATGTTGTTACCGTTGATTTACTGGATTGGCAACAGTGTTTTGAAGCGTTAACGGACAAACCAACGGTTGTATCGAACGTACAAGTGCAACTGCAATCCGGAAGTTCCTAGCTAAGACCATAGCTCGTTCTCCCTAGCTCGCACCAGTGTGGTTGGGAACTGTAAATGCACTGGTGTGGACATTTGCGTTAAAGGGTGTCACGACTTCAACCGAGGCAGGCTCTCCTTCTCGTTCGGGTGGCGCTCGGCGGTCGTCGACACCGGCCTACTAGCTGCCACTGACTCTTTTTCCTCCCCCTCCTTATGTGTTTATTTGTATCACCTGTGTTCAGTTAATTGTTAATTAGTGTGGCTTTATTAGTCAGCCAGCCCGTACGCTTCTTTGTGCGGGATTGTTTCATTGTTACCACCACATCGACCGGGTAGGGATTGTGTGATAGATCTCCAGGTTAACGCTGCGCTTCCCAAGAGTCACGTGTACCCTTTGTCCCAAGAGGAGACGTTGGCTATGGAGACATATGTCGCGGAGTCTCTGGGACAGGGGTACATTCGGCCCTCCATCTCACCCGTCTCCTCGAGTTTCTTTTTTGTAAAGAAGAAGGAGGGAGGTTTGCGTCCGTGTATTGATTATAGAGGTCTAAATGCCATCACAGTTGGGTTTAGTTACCCACTACCTCTCATCGCTTCGGCGGTGGAATCATTTCACGGAGCGCAGTTCTTTACAAAACTGGACCTCAGGAGCGCGTACAGTCTGGTGTGTATTCGGAAAGGAGACGAGTGGAAAACCGCATTTAGTACCACATCGGGCCACTATGAGTACTGCGTCATGCCGTATGGGTTAAAGAATGCTCCAGCTGTTTTCCAATCCTTTGTAGACATTCTCAGGGACCTGCACGGGCAGGGGGTAGTTGTGTATATCGATGACATTCTGATCTACTCAACTACTCAAGCCGCGCATGTATCTCTGGTGCGCAAAGTGCTTGGCAGACTGCTGGAGCATGACCTATACGTCAAGGCTGAGAAGTGTGTGTTCTCCAAACAAGCCGTCTCCTTCCTGGGTTATCGCATTTCCACCTCGGGGGTGGTGGTGGAGAGTGACCGCATAAAGGCCGTTCGTAATTGGCCGACTCCAACCACGGTGAAAGAGGTGCAGCGGTTTTTGGGTTTTGCCAACTACTACCGGAGATTTATCCGGGGTTTTGGTCAGGTAGCGGCTCCCATTACCTCACTGCTAAAGGGGGGCCCGGTGCGGTTGCGGTGGTCAGCGGCGGCGGACGGAGCTTTCAACAGGTTGAAGGCTCTGTTCACGGATGCTCCCGTGTTGGCGCATCCGGATCCCTCTTTAGCATTCATAGTGGAGGTGGACGCGTCCGAGGCTGGGGTGGGTGCCGTGCTATCACAGCGCTCGGGTACGCCACCAAAACTCCGCCCCTGCGCTTTCTTCTCTAGTAAGCTCAGTGCAGCGGAGCGTAACTATGATGTGGGGGATCGGGAGTTGTTAGCGGTGGTCAGGGCCCTGAAGGTGTGGAGACACTGGCTTGAGGGGGCTAAGCACCCTTTTCTCATCTGGACCGACCACCAGAATCTGGAGTATATTCGGGCAGCTCGGAGACTAAACCCGCGTCAGGCAAGGTGGGCCATGTTTTTCACCCGGTTTAGGTTCACGTTGTCCTAAAGACCCGGTTCCCAAAACGTAAAGGCTGACGCACTGTCTCGCCTTTACGACACGGAGGATAGGACCACCGAGCCCACTCCCATCATCCCCGCCTCGAGGTTGATAGCGCCAGTGGTATGGGAGGTGGACTCGGACATCGAGCGGGCGTTACGGGCGGAACCCGCGCCTCCTCAGTGCCCGGCCGGGACCGACTGATTCGGTGGGCTCATGTCCTACCCTCCTCGGGTCACCCTGGGGTGACGAGGACAGTGGGGAGCCTTCGGGGAAGGTATTGGTGGCCTACCTTAGCTCGGGACGTTAGGGTTTATGTCTCCTCCTGTTCGGTATGCGCTCAGAGTAATGCTCCTAGGCACCTTCCTAGAGGGAAGTTGCAACCCCTCCCCGTTCCACAACGGCCACGGTCTCATCTTTTTCCTCCCCCTCCTTATGGCTTTTGGATTTCGGGTGTGGATATTATTATTGTGGACTGGGTTCGTTTATTCGTGTCGTTTGACCGTTGTGTGTGACACCCAGTATGTCCGTGTTGGACATTGTGTTTGCAAGTTGAGTATTAAAAGACTCAACATATTGAAGCTCTGCTGTTCCTGCGTCTGACTTCGCACCTCCCGACACTCAGATCGTTACAAAGGGAGTATGCATTTGAGAATATTGATTATAATTGTTTTGTCTATTTATGAAACGGTATGGATTGAGTACTTAAGAGACATTTTAAAAATGGCTTATTTGTTTTGAACCACAACCCCCATTATCGGCAGACTCCACAGCCTTGGTTTCTCTGATGACTGCCTCAGCCACGCTCAAGGTCCTAAACGACATCATAACCGCCATCGATAAGAGACAGTACTAGTAATGACTGCCTCGCCTTGTTCACCAACTACTTCTCAGATGGAGTTCAGTGTGTCAAATCGGAGGGCCTGTTGTCCGGACCTCTGGCAGTCTCTCTGGGCGTGCCACAGGGTTCAATTCTCGGGCCGATTCTTTTCTCTGTATACTGCTGGTGATTCTCTGATCCACCTCTACGCAGACGACACCATTCTGTATACATCTGCCCCTTCTTTGGACACTGTGTTAACTAACCTCCACACGAGCTTCAACGCCATACAACTCTCCTTCCGTGGCCTCCAACTGCTCTTAATTGCTAGTAAAACTAAATGCATGCTGTTCAACCGATTGCTGCCCACACTAAGCAAACTGGATGCAGTCTATCACAGTGCCATCCGTTTTGTCACCAAAGCCCAATATACTACCCACTTCTGAGACCTGTCTGTTATCGTTGGCCCTCACTACATATCCATCGCCAAACCCACTGGCTCCAGGTCATCTATAAGTCTTTGCTAGGTAAAAACCCGCCTTATCTCAGCTCACTCTTCACCATAGCAACACCCACCCGTAGCACGCGCTCCAGCAGGTATATTTCACTGGTCACCCCAAAAGCCAAAACCTCTTTCGCCGTCTTTCCTTCCAGTTTTCTGCTGCCAATGACTGGAACGAATTGCAAAAATCTCTGAAGCTGGAGAGTCATATCTCCCTCTCTAACTTTAACCATAAACTGTCAGAGCAGCTTACCGATCACTGTACCTGTACATAGCACATCTGTAAATAGCCCACCCAACTACCTCATCCCCAGCGTGTACCCAACTTCCTTTTCACTTGATCAATCATCTAATGATCACTGGGTTTATTATTGCCACTGAAGTTGTTATTGGTTGGATGACTGGTGTTTATATGAGGTTATTGGTTGGATGACTGGTGTTTATATGGTGTTATTGGTTGATTGACTGGTGTTTATATGGTGTTATTGGTGGATGACTGGTGTTTATATGGTGTTATTGGTTGGATGACTGGTGTTTATATGGTGTTATAGGTTGGATGACTGGTGTTTATATGGTGTTATTGGTTGGATGACTGGTGTTTATATGGTGTTATTGCGTGGATGACTGGTGTTTATATGGTGTTATTGGTTGGATGACTGGTGTTTATATGGTGTTATAGGTTGGATGACTGGTGTTTATATGGTGTTATTGGTTGGATGACTGGTGTTTATATGGTGTTATTGGTGGATGACTGGTGTTTATATGGTGTTATTGGGTGGATGACTGGTGTTTATATGGTGTTATTGGTTGGATGACTGGTGTTTATATGGTGTTATTGGTGGATGACTGGTGTTTATATGGTGTTATTGGTTGGATGACTGGTGTTTATATGGTGTTATTGGTTGGATGACTGGTGTTTATATGGTGTTATTGGTTGGATGACTGGTGTTTATATGGTGTTATTGGTTGGATGACTGGTGTTTATATGGTGTTATTGGTTGGATGACTGGTGTTTATATGGTGTTATTGGTGGATGACTGGTGTTTATATGGTGTTATAGGTTGGATGACTGGTGTTTATATGGTGTTATTGGTGGATGACTGGTGTTTATATGGTGTTATTGGTGGATGACTGGTGTTTATATGGTGTTATTGGTGGATGACTGGTGTTTATATGGTGTTATTGGTTGGATGACTGGTGTTTATATGGTGTTATTGGTGGATGACTGGTGTTTATATGGTGTTATTGGTTGGATGACTGGTGTTTATATGGTGTTATTGGTTGGATGACTGGTGTTTATATGGTGTTATTGGTTGGATGACTGGTGTTTATATGGTGTTATTGGTTGGATGACTGGTGTTTATATGGTGTTATTGGTGGATGACTGGTGTTTATATGGTGTTATTGGTGGATGACTGGTGTTTATATGGTGTTATTGGGTGGATGACTGGTGTTTATATGGTGTTATTGGTTGGATGACTGGTGTTTATATGGTGTTATTGGTTGGATGACTGGTGTTTATATGGTGTTATAGGTTGGATGACTGGTGTTTATATGGTGTTATTGGTTGGATGACTGGTGTTTATATGGTGTTATAGGTTGGATGACTGGTGTTTATATGGTGTTATTGGTTGGATGACTGGTGTTTATATGGTGTTATTGGTTGGATGACTGGTGTTTATATGGTGTTATTGGTGGATGACTGGTGTTTATATGGTGTTATTGGTTGGATGACTGGTGTTTATATGGTGTTATTGGTTGGATGACTGGTGTTTATATGGTGTTATTGGTTGGATGACTGGTGTTTATATGGTGTTATTGGTTGGATGACTGGTGTTTATATGGTGTTATTGGTGGATGACTGGTGTTTATATGGTGTTATTGGTTGGATGACTGGTGTTTATATGGTGTTATTGGTTGGATGACTGGTGTTTATATGGTGTTATTGGTTGGATGACTGGTGTTTATATGGTGTTATTGGTTGGATGACTGGTGTTTATATGGTGTTATTGGTGGATGACTGGTGTTTATATGGTGTTATTGGTGGATGACTGGTGTTTATATGGTGTTATTGGTGGATGACTGGTGTTTATATGGTGTTATTGGTGGATGACTGGTTTTTATATGGTGTTATTGGGTGGATGACTGGTGTTTATATGGTGTTATTGGTTGGATGACTGGTGTTTATATGGTGTTATTGGTTGGATGACTGGTGTTTATATGGTGTTATTGGTGGATGACTGGTGTTTATATGGTGTTATTGGTTGGATGACTGGTGTTTATATGGTGTTATTGGTTGGATGACTGGTGTTTATATGGTGTTATTGGTTGGATGACTGGTGTTTATATGGTGTTATTGGTTGGATGACTGGTGTTTATATGGTGTTATTGGTGGATGACTGGTGTTTATATGGTGTTATTGGTTGGATGACTGGTGTTTATATGGTGTTATTGGTTGGATGACTGGTGTTTATATGGTGTTATTGGTTGGATGACTGGTGTTTATATGGTGTTATTGGTTGGATGACTGGTGTTTATATGGTGTTATTGGTTGGATGACTGGTGTTTATATGGTGTTATTGGTTGGATGACTGGTGTTTATATGAGGTTATTGGTGGATGACTGGTGTTTATATGGTGTTATTGGTTGGATGACTGGTGTTTATATGGTGTTATTGGTTGGATGACTGGTGATTATATGGTGTTATTGGTTGGATGACTGGTGTTTATATGAGGTTATTGGTGGATGACTGGTGTTTATATGGTGTTATTGGTTGGATGACTGGTGTTTATATGGTGTTATTGGTTGGATGACTGGTGTTTATATGAGGTTATTGGTTGGATGACTGGTTTTTATATGGTGTTATTGGTGGATGACTGGTGTTTATATGGTGTTATTGGTTGGATGACTGGTGTTTATATGGTGTTATTGGTTGGATGACTGGTGTTTATACG